>NC_070579.1:21340711-21453211 GCF_027409825.1 Scomber japonicus
TTACAAGCTGTAAACTTTTAAATGTAATTACTTCAATATCACATGGACATGATATTAATGAGAACACTTTATGTACACAAAGGTCCTATCAGGTGAATAAGTGAAAACGCCTGTGTGTGAGTGTTGGGTGTTAAACATACATCATCGTGTAACATTATTAAGCGGGACGCGGGTGGGTCAAAGACCAAGTGATTAGATCAGATTTAAGTCGAAAGTGTCTACAATGTTCAATTATTAAATTAAAAACAAAAACAACAAATGTAGAGTTTAGGGCTTACAAAGGTACTGTAAATACCCTCTGAATGGAATGAATGAATCTGAATGCATGTTTTGCTTTTCTGTGGATACTAGGAACCAAGAATCTTGGCCTGTTGTATAATGACTGACTTGGGGAACAAAAAAAAAAGACAATATGCATTCCTTCTTATCTAGATTGGCTATATGGCCTAGTCGGCTGTGTGACTTTGCAGCATGTGACAAGCACTTTGCTCTGGACTGCTACCTGACTTAAGTTATAAAGTACTGCCTGTAGATAAAATATGAACTTCCCCCAAATGAGGAAATACTGGTTACAAGGTCCTTTCGTGCTAACAGAATGACAAAGAATGAGAGAGAAACATAAAAAGATGCAGTAAGAAAGGAAAGAAACAGAAAGCTTGAACAACATGACTTGAGGTGTGACACAAACCTGCCCTTGTGGTATTTTAGCTGTTTATTGACAGAAACAGACAGTTAATAAGTGCTGCACTGCACTGACAGTAACAACATGTGCTCTTATCTCTGTATCTGTTTGTGTGTAAGTAGTTTTTAAAACTAACCAAGAACTCAAACTGTTTAATTTATTTTCTTCCAGGTCCACTTGTTTTGCTTCCATATATTTACATTCATTAAATACAGTTAAACAACTTGGATAACAGTGATTATTAGATTTGACTTTGCATTGTTTCTGATTGCTCCTTCAGATCCAGTCAAGGGTTTCATAAACACTAAATGTTTAGAAGACAAGGGCCTCAGTCCCAAAGGAAGACTCTGGACAGGAGAGACTGCTAGATAAGAGACAGACACAGATAACACATAATATGATTTACTGTTCTACTGGATAGCTTCTGTGTTGAATAAAACTGTCCAATAATGCTTACAAACATAGAAATATAATAGTATATTACTATTGTGTACTATTGCGGGTATTACAATAGAAGCTTTTTTTTTCTTTTTTTGCCTTTTTTGGGGTATTTTTGCTTTTATTTGATGAGTGACAGTGAAGAGAGAGAGACAGGAAATGTGGATAACAACAAAGGCCCGCAGCAAGTATCAAACCGTGTACAAAACAAGCAACATAATGATATTATGTGGTACGCATTTTAACCAGTGGGACTGTATTTCTAAACTTTTTTATGGTAGCCTAAATAAAACCTGAGAGCAGCTGAATCCTTAAATAACCCTTAAAACTACGAAATCTAACATAAAGAATGAAGAAAAGATGAAAAGAGACAGAGAGAGATTATGAGTTATGAAAGTTGTGTTTGACCACAATAAAAAAAGTAGGTTATTGTGGTTTGACAAGTGATCCACACTACTGTACGTGTCTATATGAGAGAAAAAACATCAGCCTACTGACAATCCACTGGCAGCATATGAAACCATGACACTAACACTGTGCTACTACTGAGCCATGATTTTTGCATTATAATACATAAATTACAGGTTTTTATTTCCCTCATTCTCAATGTCTTGAATGCTTATGGAGGCGGTATTTAAATCACTTAAATTAAAAATAAACCAATTACAAGGGGCTGAATTGTCCATTTGGCTTTTTGTCTGTATCACTTCTTTTTGCCATCTTTTACCCACAGACCCTGACTCATCTTCCTTTAATCCCTACCTTCTTTAGTCATCTCCTAACACTCTCTTTAACAGTTCATTCACTGCTTCAGGTCCTCTCTCCCATCAGTATCCGGACACCCTGTTTCTCACCCTCTACATTCTAGTGTCCACTTGTTTTTAATCATCCTGGCATGAGAGGAGAGTCTGCTATCTGTCCACTAACAATAGACCTCTCTCTGTTTTACCCCCCCCCCCCCCCCCCCCCCCCCCATCAACCCCTTCCTCTTCCTTCTGCTTTCTCTACATGATGCTCTGAAACTCTTCAACCAGCGGATACAGTTTAGTACTTGTTCATTCCTCATCTCTCTCTCTCTCTTTCTCTCTCTCATATTCTTCTGCCTTTAAAAAGACACAGAGCAGCTGTGTGGAGAGTGACATTGTATTATATTGCTGTATTAGTCAAAACATTTAATTATTTCAGTCCACCTACACCAGTTTGACTCCATCTTTGGCTGACAGCTGTTTCTTCACTACTCAGCAAGATGATGCTATCAGCCACTTCTACTTTCTCATTCAGTCACTCCCTTCCCAAGTGCATTTGCAGTAAAAAGTGCATTTTCAGTGTCTGCATGAATTCATTTCACATGACGACCAACTGCAAACATACCATTGTAGCAAGCACAATATCACATTGTTAAAATATAAGAAAGGCAGCGTTAGGAGAAAAATAGACTTTGTTACTGTGATCATGCTAGAGAGAGGAAACAAATAAATTGTTTTCTACATGTGATGGCTGTCTCACACCACACTCACACTGAGTGTTGACACATTTCTTTGTACATCATCATCATATGTCGTCAGTTCTTTGATTTCCTACTCTGATACTTCCACTTTTTTAGACATCTTCTTACAAGTCTTTTAGACCTAATGTACAAAGCTAAAAAAAAATCTGATTTGAAGTTTTTGGGGCGCGAAGGGAGGATCGGCTCCTCAGAGGGCAGCTTCAGCCATGGACACACAGTATCTGTTCAGTGAAACATTTCCATGAGGCTGATCTGCAACAGGAAGGCAGTTGGACACAGCCTGAGGCTGTGACCCACAGACTCAGTCTCTCACAGAGTAAAAACACCACGTTTTTCACCGAACCAGAATTAAATAGAACTACTGTAGTGCTGACCTCAAAAAGAAGGAAGTTACATAAGTGCTGTCGGTAAAAGAGAAGCTGCAACTGAGTGCAATAAACAAAATAAACTTTTGTTGTTTGTTGAAGAGAGAACAAGGTCAAAGGTGAGGATATCATAGTGAGCTGCCTGGTCAGAAATGTATGTTGAATTCTTCAGACTATAAAACTAAAGCACAAAAGTATTTTACAGGTTTGTCTACATCAGTTTTCTCTACTATTTGACTTCATTTATTTTTCCTTTATTTCTAGACTTTTTGAACTATCTGATCTCTGGCATTTAATAGATTATTAAAAATTGGGAAGAAAAGAAAAAAAATCACAGTTTATTAGAGCCCACTGATGTGATTTGCTTTTTTGTCCAGGAAACAGCCCAAACAGAGTATATAATTATAATTATAATTTACTGCCAAATATGAAAACAGCTAATTGTCAATCTGAGAGGGAGTTAGGCTACTACCTAAATATGCCCTACTCCAGACTTGTCACTGCGTAGTACACCTTAAGAATTAAAGAAAGAAGGCAGACAATGGTAATTCGGAGCTGATGTCAAACCCAGTGGTGAGTAACTGGCAGCTATGCTTACAGTTACTGCAGCCATGTGATATTCCGGACCCCCCGCAAGGACGTCTCCCCTCAGTGATCCAAAGAACCCAAGCGCAGCTTCAGTGAGCCACCAGCCTGCCCGTGGTGGTAGATATAGTTCAGCTTTTGTTGATGTAGTCGTGGAGAGAGAGAGGTGTTTAGTCGCCGAGCGGAGTGTGAGGGCTTTCCAATCTGGAGTCCTGTCAGTCTGCGCCCTTTCCTGGGTTGGGCAGCTACTCGGTCCGACCCCGCATTGGGCACACTACAATTTAGCCGCCTTCCAGTAGGAGACTCGGGTCTGATCTCTACGCGGCCTGGCCTCTTCTCTGGCTATGTTCACACTGCAGTTAAAAATGACCTGAATCAGATTTGTTCGCTCAAATGTGACCCATATCTGATTTGTTTCTGACAATGTGAACAGCACAAGTAGCATTGAAACTGACATTTCTAAATCCGATTCAGTCCACTTTCAAATGTGGTACTGAATCGGATACATATGAGATTTTTTTGAATGTGACCACAATCTGAACAGTCAGGTCACATTTAATGGGGCTTTCACGTTATTCTGGAGCAACACACAGCAACACACACCTAATGCTCCGCATAAAGACATCATTAAAGTATTGATTTTCTTTCTTCTCTTCCTCCTTTTTAACATCACCCGCTCACAAATGTGCTGGCTGCCACCACACACTGTTTTTAACGTTAGACCATGAATGAGACTACCATTAACTTCACCGGCTGTTGCTGTTGCCATGTTCGCTTCTGTAAACACCGTTCTGTGCGTGACGTCATTAATGATCAACTGAGCATGCGGGTCCCTTCAGGAGCGTGAGCTGTTCACATCGCAGTCCGCAGACAGGCCACATTTAAAAGTGTAATATGAACAGCCAAACAAAGAATCAGATTGGAGCAATAAATCGGAATTAAGCATTAAGGCCTGCGGTGTGAATGTAGCCTCCGATCAGGTGCCATGCTCTCGAGGATTCTCTCTGCTGATCAGCTGTGCCCAATTATCAATCAGTCACTCCCGCCAAACAAATGGGCAGGAAGTGACCTCTCAAAGCACAACCCATAACCTGCATAGCTGCAAACTCTCAGGTTTCCCACCCAGCTCTGCTCAACCAATAAACAGAAAGGACAGAAAAACCCCAAACCTATCTGTAACAGAGACCTAAACTAAATAAAGTAAAGAATATTTGGTGTTTTTGCTTGAAAAATTACAAAAATCGATGATTAATTTTCTGTAAATCAACTAATCAATTAATCAACTCATTGTTGCAATTCTACTTCATATCATGGAGTAATTTAGTGAAACATGCACAAAAAACACACACAAGGAAGAATTTGTCCCATACAACACTTCAAATTTGCCAAATTTATCTAAATAATTATTCCACTTCTATAAATCTGACTAAAAATACAAGGTCAAAAATAAAAAGTTAGAGGGAAATACCATTGAAAGCCCAGTGACGCACCAGCCAGCTTAGAAAAATCAACAACAACGATGACGAGCCAGCTAAAAGTCCCACTTCTGCACTTCCCATGGTCATGTGCCTGGATCTTGTGCCTCATGAAGCATAGCCAAATCTCACAGGAGTTCAAAGTTTAGGGGCCATTCAGCAGACAAGAAGCCTCCTTAACACAGAGTGAAGTGCAAAAAGAAACGGGGGGAAAATAAAGGGGCGGCAGGAAATGTCCATGTATTGGTTCACCACAAGGTTCCAACACACTGACATCACTCCACTGAGATTAAGGAGCCACTTCATAGCACAAAGACAAGCACGACAGAGATGACAAATTCATTCAAATGTGATAACAGAGACACAATGAAGGGGCTTGTTGAAAGTGCTGTGCTGAGTCAAACTGAATTCTTTACTGGGAGTAAATTGGGTCAGTAAGGCTCACAGATAACACAGATTCATCAATCTGAGAGTGCTGAAAGAGACCCGAGGGTGGGAATGTTGGGTTAGGTCTCAAAACCTTTTCTAAGACGGACAGGATGTCAGGGGGGAGAAGAAACTCTTGAATGAACACTGTCAGAGACAAAGTGCTCTACAAAAAGACATAAAGCAGACTGAAACTGCTTCAGGGACACACTGTCAGTTGTATAGACAGGACAGGAAGGTGACTCCAGTCCACTTTACTGTCTTATTTTTACTACGGTGCAAGGAGTGTGTCACATGAAGAGAAGAGGGAAGTCACATAAAAAAGAAGGAGGGAGAAGCATGTGAGAACAAGGTATTACAAGAAGAGGGTATATCAGAAAGGAGAAAAGGTGATAGGGGACTATCTTGGACAGTTTAGTTAACCATTAACTCTAATCCTTTTGTGTCTAAATTAAAAAATGTTTTCAGTACTTTCCAAGCCCTGAATCTTTAGTCCAAAATAGGTCAATTATACTCATTGGGTCTCATAGGTCTCAACCTATATAAAAAAATGTCCACTACTCTACAAACTGATATAGTAAACTGTAAGCTACCTACACCCCCTACAATTTATATCACTATTAGTAACAAAAAACAAAAACCTGCATACAGCACTATCACTAATACTCTTGTTCACAATACTTTTAAGGTTGCACATGTGTGAAACCAGCCATAAAAGACAGACGTGTGTGTATAAAACATATGACTAATAAGGTGCAGAAAGAGACTTGCATCCTGATCCAGGAGTGAAGTCCTGGCATAAGCACAATGGCTCTGGAGGTGATATCGCCATGACTCACTCACTCATGTACACCTACATTTGGCTCATTTTCACAACAACTCAACAGACTGGATTAGGATGTACTCAGCTTCTTCTTTTTAAAAAGTGTTTGATAATTAATCATTTACCAGAATCAGTGATTCAAACTCTGTCCAGTCAAGACAATCTGTTGCCTTATTAGGAGCACATTTTCAAAAACCATGTTGAACACTATGAGGTGGGAGGAAAAGGAGAGATCCTCTTCTGTATGATGCACTGTGTCAGAAAGCACAAACTATCAGCTTAATGGTTCCAACCACTGAAAATTGTTGATAAATCTGCCGACATAGCAATTAAACATTAATCATTTGTCGATAACAGTCAAACAATAGGAAAACATAATAATAATAATAATAATAACAATAATAATAATCAATTTGCTTCTTTATATAATAATGCAGCTATTCTGTTGTGATTTTCTGCTTTTCTCTATTATTTGTAATTGTACTCTGAAAAACTCTGGGGCTTTCCCCTGTTGGTTGCACACACAAAAACATTGTGGGAAAATGAAAAGGACATTGTTCACAGTCTTCTGACATTTCAAGGAGTAAACGATTAATAGAGAGATCATTCAATAATAACAATAATTGTTAGCTGCAGCCTTAAACATATAGCAGTGAAGATGTTGACACTGTTATTCTAACCGCAACACACACACGTCAGATCGTGGTCACTTTTGGGGACATTACATTTATTTTGAGTAGTGGTTATGGTTAATACCCTAACCATAACCACTACTTGCCTAACCCTAATCCTTCCCGTAACTGTAACTTTAACCACTGGCCCCAAAATGAGGCTTTTCCGAGTAGGGGACATGGTTTTAGAACAAGTAGTCCCCAATCAACTGGTCCTGAGTCTGAAGTCCCCAAAAATAAGTCTATGCCAGACCACAAACACAAACTTCAGCTTAAGTAAGATAAACATAAATAATAATCCTTATTTATAGTCCATGAGGCACAAATACCCACGTGCATCCAAAATCTTATCCTGTAACAAGCTAAACATTTTCATCTTTATCTACTGTTGAAGTAAATTACTTAACCTCACTACACTACACAAATAATCGACTTAAACTGCATCAGCCTAAATTGCCCTGAATATTTACAGCCAGCTCGCCAACAGCAACCACTCAGTGATGACATTTTCCACCCAAAAGCTCTTGACCAGTTATGGTAACTTGACCGACTACATCACCACCCTCTCTCTGAGGAACAAGAGCAGCAGTGTATATAGATGTTCACTTCATATTTACACTGTAATACAAATAGAATAAACATATCTATTTGGCACCTAGGAAAAAAGCCTGAGAGTCTACAAGTTTAGCTAGCGTTAAATAGACTTATATTAAGATATTTGATGTGCGTCAATGGTGAATACGGAAAACATTACTAGACTATTCAAGTCTAGTAACATAACAAGTCATGTACCTCAACGAGACATTTTGGCTAATGTTAATGTTGGCTAACTACCTCGGTTAATGTTAGCTAAATGTCCACCTAGCACGGCACACAAACTAACCCGAGCGACACAGACAACAGCAGCGTTTTCAACTTCACTTACATCTTTCTGCTCTTGTTTGGCGGTGAACAGGTTGAACCGCTGGAGTCGTGCTTTCATCCCATCCGCCATAAACTTTCCAAAAGCAGCGTCTGAGGGGTCGCTCTCGTTTCAAGCTAGTCTCAGACCAATGTGGGACACTTATCATTTCATTGGAAAGTTGAGTTTACTGCCTGGAGCTCAAGACCCAGCGGCGCGGCGTCAAGCTCGCTGACGCACGACCACAACGAATTTCAAATTAAGATAATGCCAATCTGTTCATAATGATATCGTCCACACAAGGCAGATTTTTGCTTTTATTTTGAAAGCAAGTCCACCAACTTCCGATTTTATCTCCGTTTGCTTGGCACTGCTAAATCGGCCAATACGTTTAGAGACTGGGGTGGACACAGTTCCTGTCCCGGACCACTCAAACGTTAAGGCGGCAGACTATGGGGCGGTTTACACTTCACCGCCGATACATGGTTTAAACTGTGGCCATTATCTTCGTTGAAATGACTGAATATAAACAACATTTCCTGTTTGCGGACATGGCTGACCCAATCAAGCAGGAATGAATGCCCCCGGGTATGAAGAGCAACAGATTGAGAACTGGGAGTATGACAAATAGCTAAAGCCTCTGAATCTTCATTTGATACTTTTATTTCAAGCTGAACCATGACAGTGTAATACAGTTGCTATGTTAAATCAATGTGTCAAAGGATAAGTTCACAATTTTTCTAATCTATTTTTAAAAAACAGATTTAATGAAGATGAATCATTCCTCCTGTTCATACGGGGAGAATACATTTGTAAAAAAAAAAACAGTCGAAAATACATTTAAACAGAGTATAGAGAGTTGTTAATACAGATTGCTGTGGATAAACAATATAATATATTGATTGGTCTTGTGCTATATATATATCATATTATTGCATAAACTGAAGGGACACACTGTGGGTTTTGACCTGCATCTCTTACATTGAAAGCACGTTTGAAGGGGGTCCTTTAATAGCTGGTAACCATACAGTCTATGCTGGTAACAGGAGGAATGATTACAGTGAAGAAAACATCTTTCAGTTTTCATATGGGCATCTGACTGTTGTTTTAAGACAGGCTTGAAAAATTGTGAACCTGTCCTTTAAAATAATAAAACTGAACAGACATATTTCATTTAGCATTTTATTAGCCACCTTTTAATGACCACCATCAGTTTTTAAATAGGCCTACCCTCCAAATGAAAGACTGATCAAACCTAAACATCAATCGGTGGCTGTTGATCATATGGATGAGAAGTGGAAATCTGCACTAGATATTTAATAGCAAGTAAAATCAATGATAGAGCCTACAGCAGGTAGGACTGACGAATGGACTATCACTTAATATTTAATATTTATTAGTATCTGACTATGAACTGGCGAGTTAGGTTAGCTATTTTTAGACTCGATCAAATTACTCTTATTTGTCAGATTCCCCAGAAATTTTATGTCACAAGCCAAATCTCTCACACATGCATGAAACTAATTATAATATCCTAGTGATTAGTGATTAAAGTTTACAAAACTCTAAAAAGAGTTTATTCAGATATCCTAATCACATTGAGATGAGAATAGCTTACTTAATAGAGTTTTAAGTATATTATATAATTGACTGGTTATGAAAATAAGATAATTAATCATTTTTAATTTTTTTAGTTTGACTAGTAAAAAATATAAGTGCAAGAATTGCCTTTGACACATACTATATCATTTTAAATGATTAGAATCTGTTGACTGGTACATCAGTGATTAAGTAATAGTAATAAATGAATTAAACTAAATTAGTATAATTAATTCATTATATTCATATAATTAATTCATTAAAACAAATACTTTAATTGAAAGCAAATTAATTAAAGTGGTATAGTGATTAAAACCCAAATTCCCACCAACTGCTATTTAAATTAATGTAAGTGAATGACTAAAATAAGAGCAATATTTACAGTTTCTATTAGATAATAGGTAATTTAGGAAAGGTTTTGTCCATTAATTAAACAATAAAGTACTACAAGGAGCACACATTCTTGAACACATCTCAGTGAAGCATTGTGCACTTTGTAACACTTCAGTGGTGACATCTAGTGGTTGCTTTTTTCTTCTTTTTTTAACAACAAGAGTAGCAGGGGAAACCCCACAGACTCTCTAGGACAGTTCATGTTCCTTGACATAGAAGAGAAAGTTCTTCTTCATCTCTGCATTAATGGCACATTCTTCCTTAATAATCATTTTATACCACACAGAAATAATGCATGTAACAGACATCATGTCCTACATTTCTGTTATGCTCTGCATGGCATTAACAAAAATATGTAAACAAATCACTATATGTTGAGTGTTGATACTATTCACAATTAAACACATATAGCAAATATTTTAGGTGAAACACACACACACACACACACACACATATGTATGTATATATTTATATATATATATATATATGTGTGTGTGTGTATATACATATATAATATATAATATTATATCTATATTATATATTATATCTCATATTAACAACATCTATCATTTTAATTCATATCATTGCAAATATGTTTGATAAGAAGCAATGCAAATACACACACTCTCTAGTAGTCATAATAGTACACTATGTATAGTACAACACAGTGCCTTTTTTGCAATATTAGGAGAATTCTGTGTGCTACGTTTATTAAGTGTCCTCCTAATTGGTAATGGGGCAATTTTCCCTGCACTGCAGTGCAACTAACTGTTGGCCTGGGGCAGGGTGTGGACTACCGGAAAAGAGCATTACCAGAGCAGCATAACATACAGAGTTGCCCTATACTGTGTGAATGCTGCTTTAACTTTTTGCTGAGGATGAACTGGTACATGTACATTCTTAAAAGCTGTATACAGTATAATGTGCCTGTTATGCTATATGTGAGAGAAGTGTGCCTATGGACAATCGAATGATTTCTGCACATGAAATTGTGATATAAAGAGATTGTTCTGAAACTATACCATCACCTCCACCATGTGAAAGTAACATTGTCTATACGTAACATGTCATTTTGTGTGTTTGGGAGTGGTTCAGTGTTTCCTGTAGAAGATGTTTATAGATCTGATGGTGTGTATGGTTGGTTTGGTTCAAAGGAAAGAGTAGTTCCTGATTCCCTCTTTAGCTTGGTGCAGTGTACATACCTTCTATATGTATAAGTATATTGGCCAAAAAATCTGATAAACTACAGCAAAAGCAGTCTGTATGATAAATGAGTGTTCAAAGCCCCACAGCAATTCCTAAGGATTGCAAATATATAATCAGTGTATGTGTGTATGTATGTGTGTGTGCGTGACAGAGCTAGAGCAACAGGTGGTCAGCCTGACATCACCATCACATTCTTGGAAGGCCTGAAAAGACAGAGAGAGACAACAACAAGCACCAACACACACTGTCACGCACACTATCACACACACTATCACGCAAGTAAAAGGCGCTGGGCCACCGGAAGTTGTCTCCATAGTAACGTGGTTCTACATCCTGCTTGGTTCATTTGATGTAAGTTAATCTCCTGTCACTCAAGTAGCACACACATGTACTGTGCATAATCACACACACATACTGTATGTGGTGTACATTAACACCACATGCAGCAGGTCTAGATTCAGTGATATATATATATATGTACACTCAGTCATACTTACAGCATATTACATAGTATATGCTGGCTGTTCATATTCTGACAAAGTATTCTGTCGTCTTTGATTAATTTTAGTCCCATTTTAATATCCTCCTCTGTCTCCATCTCCATGATTTGACCAATCTATATGTCTCTGGCCAGAATCAGACACTAGCTGCAGTTTTACAGTGCACAGAGGCCATGTGAGAGGTAAAGGGATTAGAGGTCAGGGATCTGCTGGTCAGCAGAGTGTGAGAGTGTGTACTGTGTGTGGATTTTATTCCCGTCGGTGTTTGCTTCTCTTGTTGAAAAAAAAAGTAAAAAGCACAGTGGGCTGCCATATAACACCAGATCCTGTTTCTCTCCGTGAGATGTCAGAATAAATACTGGCAAGGTCACACCGAATGCTCAGGAAGCTTTCTGTTATTAAATATAAAGAAGAGGTTGGTGCCAGATTGTGTCATCTGAATGCTACAGTGTATCTCTGTCAGTCTGTCATTGTGTTAATGTGTTGATCTTTGAAATATAGTCTGTTTTGAGATGGTTTCCCCACGATCACATGCAATGTGAGCACAGATGACTTGCGCCATTTGGAGCTCTTATAGTTGTCTGTTGTCTTCTTGTTACCAAAGGCATTTTATAGCTGATTGACATTTAACATGACTAAAGTTCTTAAGTAATGAGGTCTGGAGCACATGGTTATATCTGGAGCTTTATTTATAATGTGCAACTTATTTGAAAGTCCTTATCTCTACAGATCCAATCTAAACTATCCTGTCTGTTGAGGTTTGAGCTCTAATTTGACTCCATGATACTTATAATGACTCACCTTTGCTGCTGTTTTTGTAACTATAATAATTAAATTAAACACTGGTATAAAGTCACCCCTTTTCAATTAAGCGTCTTTACTTTTCATACATGTGTATATTGTGCCTACAGCCTTAGACACTAGTGTTTATTCTAATATCATATTTTGTGAACACATGCACCCACACCTACCTTAGTGCTGTCCTGGCACTGGAAGACGTAGCAGGCACAGTTAGGTGCACCTCTGACCAGGCAGCCAAAGATGCTGGCCTCCTGGCTGTTATGAATTAGCTTTGTCACCTGGTGTGGACGGCATTCAAACAGCACTGTATGTGTAAGAGGGTCCCAGACAACCCCCTCAGCCCAAACGGACATACACCGCACCAATGATGCCGACACGCATAGAAAAACTGTCTGATTTCGGGTAGGGGGATACAGCTGTCCTCCGCCGGGTCCTGCACACTGCACCTCCTCCCACTCAGCAGGCCGAGATCTGCTAATCTCAGCCACCACCCAGGGCAGCATGGCCATGGTGGTCATGTGGTGGACCGGTAGAGATCCGATTAATGTCAGTTTGTATCGTACCTCTTCCTCTTCCTCTACCTCTTCCTCCACCTTCTCCCTCCATGCAGCAGTCTCCCTGGCTGAGGTGAGCTTTTGAGAAGAGGTGAAATGTGAAAGTGATGGAAATGAGCGGTGGTTTGAAGTCAGATTAGGACGGGGTTTGTCAGAGCTCCCTGGCCTGAGGGCTTCATCTCTTCTGGGCTTCACTTCAAAGTAGAGTCCCTCCATGACTTGTGTGGCCAGAGGTAGCTGTCAGCCTCTGCTTTTACCTGCAGAACATCAGTTATTTATAATCCAGCAGGTAACAGGATGGGGACATGCAGAATCTGTTTAGCTTTTACATTAAGCAAACATTTCTTTTGAACAGATTTATAATGTAATGCTATTCCTGTATTTTTGCTCTACTTTGTCATTGCTGGAGAATCAGGTCAACATTCCCATGACAAATTGAATAAGAGAAGCCCTATAGTGTGGTAAGCAGGGTCATTTAGAGGGTACTACAAAAACGACCACCTGGTGTTTACCCAGCCAGAAACACACGGCTTGATTACCGACCTAGACCTTTACAGTGTCAAGGACACACAAACACATGACAGTTACACTAGTGTGAGGATCATATTTGGCCAGTAATACAGAAAGAAGGGAGGGGTCCAGCTGACTCATTTAAACCTGCATACATTAATCAACAAACTTATATTATAATGTCTAATTTAATTACTGACAGAAAGTCTACAGAGTACGGTGTTAGAATATGAATATGAAATCAAAGCCATGGATAAAAGGTTCAAGCTACAGCGGCGGTTGTTACCGTAGCGGAAGGTGATTACAATGGTGATAAATGAGAATCATAGCGTCCATGACAATCATTTTTAAGGATGAAATCAGAGCAGCTGCTTACGTACCTCATGTTTGACCTTGCAACATAAATATATCCCTCAGGTTACATCAGTTGGGACAGTGCAGAGCATTACGGGGTCTGTCTGCAGCATTTTAACAGTGCGCGGAAGTGGAAATTGGGTTTGTAGCTATATCCGAGGGGCGCAGTCAGACATGTTCGCCTCATTTCAAGTTCGGTAAAGTTGGAATTATATTCACAGAATCGAACCTCCCGGATCAAAAATTCACAAGCGAAACATCATTGAATCACAAACGACATCTCGAATATATTTTCAACTTTACCGAACAACTCCTCTGATTCTTGTTATTGTACGCACGGAACCAGTTATTTTTACGCATGATTTACGCACTATTAATAAGCGCTAATGCCAAATTGATATAAAAAAATGTTTTAACTTCATGACATAATTTCATCTCCTCATTGTGTCGACTTACCTGTTCACTGCCAGAACTCAACGGTCCTATCCGGCGTGTGCAGCGGGACAAGTGTAACGGAGAGAGGTTGTAGTGTATGTCAGAGAAACGATACACAACACACACGCAGAGGAACGGGGAGGGGGGCTCCGCATAGCCCTGTCTGTCTTCAGTTTGAGTTAAATATAGATGGCAGGGTCGCCTGCTGTACCTCCCTCCTCTCCTCTCTATACTCAGATGGGGCATGAAGAGGGCATGCTGCATGCATGCGCTGCTAGAGGATGCCGCGGCGACGCAGTGTGTACACAATATAGAATGTGTGTGTGTGTGTGTGTGTATATATATATATATATATGTGTGTGTGTGTGTGTGTGTGTGTGTGCTCCCGCTTTATAAACGATACATTTGCTTCCACTTAGACAGTTAGACCGTTAGAAAGCTTCATTTATTGAAAACATATTTTTTGCACAGTATCTTTGATTAAGAGGCACATCAGGAAAGGTGAGCTTCTAATTACCCATTTCTGGAACAGTCATTCATGATCACTTAAAAAAGGGTGGTTAGTTGTACATTACATGATGGTGTGAAGAGTCCCTTTAAGTTTTAACTATTCATTTCAAAGAATGAACAGTGGGTACATTTGAAAGATTCATGTACAATTTCTCCACTTAGTGGGGCTATCAGCTTTTAGGTTTCATCATTTTTCAAACTGTAAAATTGTAGTTTTTCACATCATGTTTTGAATTAATCTTCTTTCTATTGTCACTTGAAATGCTATACCTCAATATAAATTTAGATAATCAAATATATTCATATTCAAGGTTTAACAGGAGTATACAACAACCATTAATTGAAAGTTACAATATAAGTTTTCATTTACACTCTTGGTATTAGCAGCCCTGCAGCCGTTGCTGAAGCACACTGTGGAATGAATGACTGTTACATACATAAATACATTAATATGTGTATCTATCGCTATTCTCAGGAAGCAGGAATGACTGTAGTTGGGAATGCTGAATATTTCACAGTTGTGATGTTACAATATCCAGCGTTGAGATCAACTGTAAACAAAACATGTAGCTGTGATGTGTTGTGATTGTTTAATGTAAAACTGGCACTGGACCCAAAAATTAAAGCTCCAAACCGGATGGATGGTTTAACTAACTCAGAATAAGGATTAGAGATTTCAATTAACCTGCAGATTGTTCAAATTAAGAGTTAGATCCCTTCTGATGTATTTAAGACATTATATGACATGCTGGTCAGAGATATTAGTCACAACTGGTCCTGTTTATATGTCTGTCTGCAATTATAAAGATCAGTTCTACTCTGGTTTAGGCTGCAGATTATTCTTCTTTGGCTCAAAGAAGTTTTCAATGATTGCATCGACCAAGTCATCCAGTTCCTTCTTCAGGTGTGTCACATCACTGTTACAGAGAGAGGAAAACAAAGGGAAATAATAAAGTAACAATGTTAAGATAACTGGGTTTCCTTTTACAGTTAAAGACTGTTGTCACTGTGGGAAAATGGCCTGATCTCAGTAGGAACGTACCTGTTACCAGGCGCAGCACAGAGTTCAGTGTAGTATTTGATTTTTGGCTCGGTGCCGCTGGTCCTCATAGTCGCCACGCCGCCATTAGAGAAGGTAAATGTAATCATCTGACTGGAACTGGAAGTGGGAAGAACCTGTGGACGAGAAGAGCAAGCAATACATGGACAGGAAGAATTAAAACAAAATATAAGAGGAACATTAACTGTCAGAGGTAGGCTGTGCTCTGTGAGGGTGTAAACGAGTCTGTACATCCTTACAGCCTTTTTATCAGGTTGGTTGTTGTCGTAGCCAGTGGTCAAGTCTCGTACAGCAGAGATGGAGAACCGACCACATTTAGTTGGGTATGAGTCCTTCTGGCCACCGTAGTTGCGCAGACGCTCAAACAGACTGCGGATCACATCCTGGTCATGGCAAATGAAGTATGAGTTCTTACTGATGTGGTAGCCGTACCTGAGAATGAAGACCAGAGAGAGATGAACAACTCCACATCCAATTTTAGTTTCTGAAAAATGTAAAATATAATTCAATATCATAACAGGTTTTTTTGCTTTTTTTAAAAGATTTATTTTGGGCTTTTGTGCCTTTATTTTGATAGTAACTAGCAGAGATGCCGACAGGAAACAAGGAAACAGAGAGAGAGAGAGAGAGAGAGAGAGAGAGAGAGAGAGAGAGAGAGAGAGAGAGAGAGAGAGAGAGAGAGAGAGAGAGAGAGAGAGAGAGAGAGAGAGAGAGAGAGAGAGAGAGAGAGAGAGAGAGAGAGAGAGAGAGAGAGAGAGAGAGAGAGAGAGGAATTACTTGCAGCTCGGTCCCTGGCCAGATTCAAACCAGGGACGCTGCGATTATGTGGAATGCGCTCTACCCAATTGACCACCAGGGCACTCCATAACATTATCATAAAAGTCAGACTTCATGTAGCACAGTGGAAAACTGTTAAATGATGACGATAATTAACACAGTTGATGAGAGATGGAACAAATTAACAGTAAATAAAATCTTTAGTACATCATTTTCAGAATTCAAAGACAGATGAGTCCTGCGATGTATATGTATGCGTGTGTGTGTGTCTTACTCTACAAAGATGGCAGTGAGTTGCTGAGAAAGGCTTGTCTTTTTAGTGGCCAGATAAGAAATCATCTCTCCTGCTATGGCTGCAGCGCTCACCCCGTCCTTGTCCAATACATAGGGACTGCACATATACCCTGCAACACACACACACACACACACACACACACACACACACACACACACACACACACACACAATGCTCAAACCTCCAACTGCTATAGTCACGTGCCTCTCCTATTAACAGTGTGTGCAAAGGCATGCAATTCCAATTACAGCATTATAATCATGTTATATGGGAATGCAATAAACTATGTGATGTTGTGTGTGTGTGTGTGCATGTGTGTGTGTTTGACTGAACATTTGTCATAAACTCCAGACAACCTTTAACCCTGCATGGCGTTTGAAAGCAGGCACGGTTCAAAAATGACACATTTTTGGTCAGACTTCAGTGGACTAAAGTGTGACATTTTCATGCTTCCTCTGTTTTTAATGACCATTTATGCATGTATCAATTGACCAAGACTGTACAGCATGGTTGGAAAGCCAGTGTAAACAGTCTTCACAAGACATTGGCTGCTACATGCATTAAGAGTCTGCTGAAGGAGACTACATAGAAAGCTTTTGAAGAGAGCCGCTTTTAGTTCTAGAGAACAGATTGTTATACAGGTTAAACTGGTTACACTAATGTAACTCAATATTTGAATTAAAAACACAATATAATTTAGTGTTGCACTCAGTGTCGTAATAACTATGATCTAGAGGGGACAAAGCATGTTCTGTTGACTGAGATATTAAGAAAGACTAAAGAAGAAACTGCATAGTTTTATAATTACACATTACATACATTAATTAAAAAGTAGTTTTAATAAAATAAATAAAATGTTTAACACAATATATAATTTTTCTGCAGCTTTAAGATGTCTTATCTTATTTAATTTGTTGTCCCAATAATCTCATATTCCATGACTTTTTCATATCAGCCTGCAGTGGTGATACAGGTGCGTAGTTCTAGGATGCCAAAATTTACTACCATACATACTCTTCTTATTTTGTTTCTCATAAAACACGGTTTCGTAACAGCCATCAGCCCAGTTTAGATCTTGTGAGCTGGCAAAAGAAATGTTTTAACACTCAAATAGTAAGTTGTCCTTTACGTCACCTGATCCCAGATACATTTACATCACATGAATACTTTCAGGCAGATCAAATTGACTTCCTCAGCATTGCCTCCAGATGATCCTACACATGGACAACATTAACTCATGTGGTCTGTCATAGGTTAATTTTGGGGGCAAATTTCAGACTTAGGACTAGTTAATTGAGGACAGCTTGTCCAATTGGGGACAAAAGCTGTTCCATCAACTGAGAAAAGCTGATTTTAGGGTAATTGGTTAAGGTTAGGGTGAGAGTTAGGGTCAGGCAACTAGTGCTGATAGTCAGGGTTAGGGTATGTCCCCAGGAAATTGACATAAGTCTATACAATGTCTCCAAAAGTGATTATGGTCTGATACATGTGTGTATATGTGTGTGTGCGTGAATGCGTATATATACCTATGGCCTCCTCAAAGGCAAACAGAACAGTCTTGCCTTGATCCAAAAGGTCTCTGGCTCTGTTCCCCATCCACTTGAACCCTGTTAGTGTTTCCTATAAGAACATTAGGTGATGGCATTTAGAAAATCCTGAAGCAACAGTTGAGCCTAAAAACAAATGTGCATTTACTATATTACTAATATTACTAATTACTATAATTATTTGTATTTTATGAACCATCTTCATTGCAAAAGTAGGAAAAGAATAAAAGAACATTTAAGGTATACTTGACTGAAAAATCAGGAAGAGGTGGACACAGTGAGCCTGTTTTACGCAGGCAACACTGTACATTTGAGTTTGAAAGATTTTCTTTTGCATTTTTCCTTTATTTGATCTACTAGAGGTGATGTGACATTGCAGTTAAGTAGTAAGTGTCTTTAACATTTGGCCACCCAGGTGACCCCTGCATTTGAGATTTAATATTTGTCCATTTAGTAGGTGCTTTATGTTTAATGCCTTGCTGCTCCCAAGTTTCAAACTACAGTTTTGAACTTGACTGTGTTACCTCAAAGTGGAAGCCTTCCTTCAGGGCGATGGCACGCAGTATCTTGGATGAGACAGTGCTTGACAGCATGTAAAGGTTTTTCAAAGCAGCAGCGTCAGAGTTCTGCTGTTTCCAGCAGCGGAACATCCACCAGCCAAGCAACGCTCCCAACTCATTACCGCTGAACACTCGCCACTGTCCACTGACAGAGAGAGAGAGATAGACAGAGGTTATGGAAATTTGAGTGTACAAGCAAATATAACCAGGATCTTATTTAACAAGTTTGTAAATCACCACTCTGTGATGTTTAAAGCAGTCCCACATTTTGCAGAATAACTTATGAAAATTCCTCTGCAAAGGAGGATGAAATTCTTTCACTGCACACAAAAACAGACCTCTCCTGTTTCTCAGCGATAGCCAGTCGATCAGCATCTGGGTCATTCGCCAACACCACAGTGGCCCCCTCCTTCTCTGCAAGGGCGAACGACAGTGTCTACAAAACACACACACACACACACACACACACACACACACACACACCTTCAACAATCACGTGTTGTGTAATGTGTAATGACTTGACTTTGACGAAACAAAAAACTTACAAGCCACTGAGGGCTGTGTTACCACGTACTTGCCTAACTGACGTGTATCATATGTATAGCATGAATGCATGAACATCTGTCGCCATGCTTCAATGTGGTATTTATTACATGATCAGGTCCATCGGCAGTTTAGATCGCTGTCACCATTCACTTATGTCCATTTAACATGCATGATAAATAAACAACACTATACCAGTGGTGATGGTCAAAAAACTATATGCTTCTCGTAGGTAACACACCTGGATGTGATTACTGCATCACCTATTTAAACCTTCCCCATACTCCACACACCACCTAGTGTGTGAATGGGGAACCACACTAGTCAATATAGTCATACACACACATACAATAATGAACCCAATACCAAAAGGCTCTAACAGTGTGTTTGTGTGTATGTTCAGTGCATACCAGGACTCCCTCTCCCTCCTCAGGATTGGGATATTTGACGGTGGGGAATTCGGGATCTGGATCTTTCTGCTCCTCTACAGCATATGGAGGTTGAAGGTCAAAGGCCTTGAAAGCTGACTGAACAAATGCGTGGCCAACTCCGTGCACAGACGTATGCACAACTTTCACCTCTGACTTCTTGTTTATCTCCCTGTGGAGAAAGAGTCCCAGGTCAAAAAATTGTTTTTTGTCTTTGAGTGTCTGTGTATCTATATTTATACTCTGTAGCATTGCATGCATGTCCTTCAATGGCCTAAAGCAGCCATGTCCAAACTATTCCATGAAGGGCCGTGTGCCCGCTGGTTTTCCTTCCAACCCATCAAGAGCACACAATTTGACCAATAAAATGTCTGAAGACTTAGATCAACTGATTAAATGAGTCAAGCCTAGTGCGCTTCTGCTTGGTTGGAATGGAAATCTGCAGTCATATGAGCCTTTATAGACACCTCTGGCCTAAATCTACATCACATGCACACATTATAGAACACGTTCTTTAAATCTAGTTTAACATCATGATTTAATCAGGCATTTCAAATGGTACATGCTATTCTGCAAGTAGTTTGTCTATGAAGCACCTGTGGTGACAGTGTTTCTGGATGGCTTTGAAGTATTGTGTGTGGATGTCTTGGTAGGGGTCTTTGAGCAAGGGACTCTTCAGGGCCTCCACTGTGTTCCAGGACTCAGGCCAAGGCTCCAGGTTGTCCTCTATGGCCTTGGCGATGCCTTTGTCATGAGGGGACACAATCTGGGCACCGTTCTCCCAATAAACCTGAGATAGAGACAGAGCAAAAAGGAAAGATGTGACAACAGAGTGAAACCAGAACAAGAACTGATCAATCAAATAACCTGTCAGCCATATCAGGCTGCGGAGCACAATTAGCCTGGAACACTTATGCAAAAACAAAGATGGTAAATGATAAGTAGTAAAATGTGTTACCTTGTACCCATTGTCCTGTTTGGGATTGTGAGAGGCAGTCACCATGATACCAGCAGACAGACCCAGGTGGGAAACTGTGAAAGGCTGCAGGAAGAAGGATACACACTCAAAGATCATAGTATACTAGCTGTAAAATATATTAAAAGCACACAGAAAACGCAACAAATAAAAATGTTTTAAAAAAATTATGAGACTTGTAGTTTGCATGTGTGGACAAAAAGGTAATTTACTCTCAAGAAAATGTAATTGTCACAGGGCAAAATAAAGCCATACAAACTTTTGAAGGTGAACAATTTTTTACGACTGTAATGAAGCAGATGTAAAGATGAAATCTTTGTATGCATGTGTAGTATAGACACAAGCGCATGTAAGCGGTGCCCTTACACAGGTTTTGAACCAAGTATAACCCTGTGAATCATGTACATTATGCAACATGGAGCAAACTAGTGGGAAGAGTGCTTTTTGAATGGAATTTGCCCCCTAAGCTCCCTAACCTGCTCCACCAATCAAGTACTATAGCACACAAACTGACCCTCCAAATGCAATGTCAAGCATGTTTAAAATGTAATCATAAGAAATAAAACGATACTTCCATTTGAAGGTGTTGTAAGTTTAACTGTGATTACAATGTCCCAAAAAAATCCAAATGAGGAAATAACAGAAGTTCAAGTGATTACCACAAAAGGTGTAGGGGTGATGTCAGAGAAGAGGTGGACAGGCACCCCTCGGCTGATGAATACAGCTGCAGCCAGGCTAGCGAATCGCTTGCTGCTGCCCCCACTGGGAGGATGGGCCCGGGCGTCATACCCAATCACCACCCCTCGCTCCTTTAGGTTCTGAAAGCTCTCCTCCAGGTAGTGACAGAAACCCTGTAATGGAGGGAATGATGTGAGTGAAACTGGGAAATGAGAGAAGAGCGATTTGCTGACAGTGTTCTCCTAACATTCAGTGTATGTTAGAGCATGAAAAATGATTCAGATACTGTATACTATGAGTGATGTCACAGTGCTGAGTCTGAGTGTGTAAGATATTTCTAAATGCAATGGACGGAATGGAGGGACAAACAGCTGCTGAGTGCCTATCTTTGGCTATTTTCTAGGAATGAATTTCCGCATTTGAATACATATGGAAAACTAATGTGAAGCTACAGAATGATATAAAAACCCAAAAAGGTAATGAACCTTCACTTAAATAGCAACAGGAAACCTGTGAAACAAGTAGCTGCATTGAGATGCTACAGAGATGGGTAAAAAAGGTGATGGCATGTAAGCTTTGCAGTCAACCATGAGAGACTGCCATCACTGCTTCAAACAGCAGAGAACAAGAACGAATAATTTGTATGTCTGGCTCTCCATGTGACCTGATGTGTAACACGTGTGTGTTAGTAGGTAACATTTATTAACCAACCTGTGTGGTCTGGATGATAGTGAGGTCATTCATACAGGATATGCCGGGGCCCATGGCTGCCCTCAGACCTGCGGTACCAAACTCCATCCTGGAGGAGAAACATTTCTTCAGGGTCTCCACTTTTTTATCCTTCAACAGATCCTCCACGATGGACACTGTCTTTGGGTTCTAGGGAGAACACACACATTTTATGAATAACTCAATTACTCTTAAGTCTAAAAATGTATGGTAAAGGTCCTTTACTAAAGGACTTTCAGCAGTTTTACTTAAAAATAATGACAAAATGAGTGATTATAGAATTAATTGTTTCTAGTCTTAATCAGATTATGCACAGTGTGGAGGAAGCGTTTATAGAGGATATTTGTTCTTCTGACTTCAACGCAAAGTATTTATCTATCAACTATGATTAATTTTGTTTTGTGCATTGCGTGAATGAAACAATCAGTTTTCTAAATATAGCAAAAACTTCATATAGCATCCATAAATACGTTAAGTAGCTCCATATGACACTCAATGATTAAATGGGCCACTCAGGGTCACTGAGGAAGCTTCTCTAACATAATTATCTTAATACTAATGAATCTAGGTACCTTTTCCAACGTGACCTGATTGGTGGCATCCCATGTCTCTTTAGGGCCATGAATGACTCTGTTTGTGTTAGTGGATGCATGTTAGTCTTCCTACACATCTGTGTCTGTGCTCGTTAGTGTCGCGTGACTGAGTATTTTCTCTGTGAAATTACTGTTGATCAGCATATCTGACAGTATGTAGGAAGTGGATTGTCCTTTTGGTGAGGACAGCAGAGAGGGAAATTAAATGTGGCACACATAACTTAGCTTTCATATTAGTTGAATGTATTTGCAGCACAATTTCCTAGAAATACCTGCGATGTGATAGTAATAATAGCAAAACAGTACCTTTCTTGAAAGAACTGCTCCATTTTACAAGCCAAGGGAATATTTATTAATTCCTCATTTATTGTTGAAACTTTTGTTCTCCATGTATGGTGACATGTTTTCTTGTATGTGGACAAATTCCACATTTGTATACTTTAAGCTCATCCGCTGTGCTCTGACTAACAGACTCTACTGGTTAAATGAGAAGTTAAAGGATAGGTTCACAATTTTACAAGTCTGTCTTAAAACAGCAGTCAGGTGTCCATATGAAAAGTGAAAGATAAGTACTTGATTTGACTTATTTGGACAGTTTCACTTTCATATTAGCTTCAAAATAACTGTTTAATACATTTTTGCACAGACAGAGGACTGTGGATTTTGGCCCTCATCACATGCATTGTAAGTGCATTATAAAAGGGATCTTCCAATGAATATGAGTATGAACAAGGAGCTCATTTAGCAACAGATTCAGACTCCCCCGCTGCCCAAGAGAACGTTACTAAAGATCCTTCCTACCCACTGCAATACAACTGTACAATGACTCACTTACATAATGCACCCTGACCCTAACTACTTTACATGCACTTTTACCTATGTATTTATTGTGCCTTTACATGCATCCATATACTCATTGTGCTTTTATACTGGGTTCTAGCAATGCGGAGGGTGGGAGGGTGTGTTAACTGTGTTTGTATGTATTCTTAGGTATTTTGTGTGATTTCTATGTCTGTTGTCTTTGTGCTATGTTTGTGCCATGTATTGCGGTATTGCTGCTCTGACATTTTAAATTTCCCCTGGGGGATTAATAAAGTAAATCTATCTATAGTCTATCTATCTATCTATCTATCTATCAAGAGGAATGATTATGGCAAGAAACAGCGGTTTCCATGTTCATTTGGACTGTGACCCCGACCCTTTAATTTACATTTGATTTAATAGACGTGGACAATTTGGACACGGTCTCTTTACAGGACACTTGTTTAAAATTATCTGGAAATTATGTTTGAAGAAAAAAATAGCAGTGTCAGTTAGCAGTGTTTTAAACTGTGTTAATCCTAATGTTACACTTTAACAACAACTTAACACTGTAACACTTTATTCATACGTAGTAACATACTATGTGATTATAGTTTGGTATTTTAATAATCACTAACTTAGAGGTCACAAAGACGATTTTCTTTAACTCCCGGTAATATTTCCTGCATTTATATGAACGCCGCACATGAAGCTAACGAGCTTACCTTGTCATACTGCAGCCACTGCCTGATAGCCTGGTCCAGCTTGGTGTCACCGGTTGTGGACTGACTGTTTTCCATTTCTCTTCTTACACTGAGTCCGAAGACTGTCCAGCTGGCTGTCTGTGGTCACACGAGGTGAATATGCTCTCTCTGAAAGCTGTTTTCTACACAAAACGGGAAATTCAGCTGTGGGAGTGACCGCGCTGCTGTCCGTGACGTGAGGCGGAGCGACGTACAGCGTCACGAGTTTCTCATCTGGTGCCTTCAGGTGTTTCCGTAAATGTGGTAATAACAGCTTGAGGGCTTCACTGACGGTTTCAACAAGTGGAGAGGGTGACTGGGAAATAGTGGAGATCTTTTACTGTTTTACGAAAATTAAAAGTACAGAACAGCACGTTTGTGTACGATTTTTAATATATTAAAGGTCTGACTTCAGATGTAACGCCCTTTGTCATCATCAACACATTTTTTCTCAGTAACTGTAACGAGTCACTGTAAATTTGATGTAGCCTACTTCAACCTCTCTCAGGGGATTCAATTGTAGTAGTAGTACTGCCAGAGAATTTCTAATAGAAGGGCTCTGGCAGTGTACACTTCTGAAATATTGCCCATTTCCCCACTCCTTACATTTCAGAGGAAAATATTGTTCTTTCTACTTGGATTAAGATTTGACACCATGCATAATGGAGCTTTTAAAGCTTTGAAATACAACACATTGTTTAAGTTGAAACCACTGGTTTCCAATGTTTTGACTTTTGACGTCTAACAAAAAGCAGTCAAATTTGAAATGTCTATGAGTTGTTAACAGCTCCACTAAAAAGTGTCTCCCCCCCCCAGACTTCTCACATGGTTAATTTCAATAAATGTTCAATTGTTCCAGTGTTTCACCCAAAATCAATGATTAGAGAAAAAGTCTGAAAACAGATTTGTCTATCAGAACTTTGTTTTTTCTCCTTTCCTCTCCATTAATCATCTAATGACCGCTAAGATCCATCTGGTGACCCATTGGAGGGTCCTGACACCTAGGTTGGGAACCACTGGACTAAACTCGCTACTGTATAAGATGTTGAAACTAGCGCCACCTCCAGCAGCTACAACAGTAACATGTTGCTTACACACCAATGCTTCAGTATTAATAATCTAATGTTATAATAATATATCACTCAGAGGGATTGAACAATATGTTTACTTTAATACTTTTGACTACATCAAGCTGATAATACTTATGTGCTTTTACTTAAGTATGACTTTTAATGCAGGGCTTTTACTTGAGTATTTTTACATTGCTGTATAGTTACTTTTACCTAAGTAAAGGTTCTGAGTACTTCTTCCACTACTATTTAAACTACCCAACAATAATTTACATGTGAATTAAAAAACACTGCGAAGTATAGTATGCAGAAGTTGAACATAAATGCATCCAAAAAATCTACTGTGAAAGGGCCCATTCCACATGACTAAGTTTACTCTCAAGATATTATGTGCTGGGTGCACAGGTGGTTGGGCGGTTGAGTGGTTAGAGCACATGCCATATATGCAGCTGACCCCAATTCAAATCCCAGTCCTGTCTGTCTACTGTTAAATAAAGGAGTCTGTGCTGAAAAAAACAAAACAAAAAACCCCACAAACATTATGTGCTGATAATACTTTAGTACTTTAACTTACTGCAGATAAAGCTTTGAAAGCAGTTCTTGTATTCATAACAGAGCATCTCTGTATTTCCACTTATCCTTCAGTAAAATGACATGGTCCTTTTTTTTTCACCCCAAACCCAATTAAATTACCACAAAGGGATAATTATGTTGTGGAGACCATGAGCATGTAGGTCAACATGCAGTTAACTGTTTAATTTAAATGTATTCAATGTGTGTATGTTTGTGCCTGCAGATGAACTGATGATTAATATTCACATTGCTGACAATCACACAGGTTTCTCATCAAGTTGGAAAAAAGGACATTTAATGAGTGGAACCATATGATTTTATTGGACCATTGACATAAATTATACCACAAAGAATGTGATGTGAATCCTTGTTTAAATGATAAAAGCTATCCAGGATACAAAAGCAAACAAAATTGATGTAAAGCACACATTGATGCAACCTATTTTTCTTCCTGAATCACAAAACAAGTGAGACAGAGAAGATTCAAGTCTTCTTTTTGTTGGGCAGACTTCGAGTAACCGGTATTCATATTTCCAAGGTGAGACTATGTACAGCTGTGTTTAGTGGATGGTTAAAAACTTACTACTGTCAGGGCTGCATGTCAGTGATGCATGCTATCTGGAAACCATCAGATGTGCATCAAGCATGTGTAATGCAGGTATTTACAGTATATTCACACATTTAAATTAATTTAAAATTAGTATGTGTTGCAGTTCTAAATGGAAAGAAGTTGTAGAAGTATTTTTTAAAAACACTATCCTCTTTGGTTCCAACAGCAAACAGCACTAACAACTTTATGAGTACTTCAGTTCAGGGGCACGGAGATTCTCCGACTGTACTTCAAGGAGTCTGTTTTTAATTTAAACTTTGCAATGACTGATGTAAAGAGATAAATTGTAAATGATAATTAAATGATGATTTTAAACTTATTTTTTCCACTTCTTTTTAAATAATGAACTGTAAACATTGTAGGTTGATGGAGGAAAACAGTTTCTTTAAGTTCATTAGCAATGCGTCTCATCTTGTTTATTTGAGATTGTTTATCACTGTGGAAATTATTTCATAGTGTCAAAAATAATTGAACTAAACAGACTCCATGAACTGCCACTTCACCTGTCACTCAAACATACCAATGAAGATGTCATGAAGACATGTTGCTGTTTTAATAAGGATCAAGTTTACAGTATGACACAAAATAAACGTTGACTGTTCTGCAACGAGACCTGAGACAACAAAATGTTTATCACATTCCTGTCACGCCCACAAAAATACTCTGGTCATAAAGGTTGCCGCCCTGACACCCCCTGACACCCCCTGACACCCACCCATCACACAAACTGATACTATCTCTTGCGTTTCCTTTGTTTTATGATAAACAGGTTCTCATCGGTTGGGTACATCTGTTCAGCATGTTTCTTGTTAGCAATCATGCGGGCAGCATCTTTCTTCTTCTTCCTGTTTTCTCTCTCTTGGTTCTTTGACTTTGACCCTGTTACAGTCCAGCAAAGACCATCTGGTCTGCTATCTCTGTGTCCCTCTAGAGGAACTTTCTTTGATTTCTGCATCCTCTTAATCTTCTTCTTCTTTTCTATTTCCTCTCCTCTGCCTCCACCTCTGGGAAAGTCATCCGCTTCATCCAAAATTAGTTTACCTGTTGAGACCTGGTCTCTCGAGGTCGGCACGGGTCTCTTGGGTTTCCATGGTTTCCCTGCACCGATACTTTCTTGCCGTTTGGACTTTTTGTGGTTATTTGTTTTCGATTTCACATCAGTAAAGTCATCGTCAGCAAAAAAGATGTGGCTGGAGCTTGGTTTGTAGTTGTTAGGGGTATGGTGAGGTGTATGGTTAGACTGGTGGTTGTTTTTGTGATGGCTGACTTTCTGTTTCTTCTTTGATGGTCCTGGGGTGAGAGGGGCCTGAGAGCTAGCAAGGAGAACGCCACTTTTCTTCAGGTCTGTGGAAAACAGAAATAAATACTTTAAGGATTTATTTTGTCTTTTGCCTCTCATGCAGGATACTGCTATGGCACCATGAGCCAAAGTCAGGTCAGAAAAAAGACAGGGTCAATATTCAAACCAACCCAAGTTAATGTTACACCTCTGCAAATTGCACAATCAAAAATGGAAACTCATAAAGCAATATTCAGTAATAGAGGTCACAGGATTTCAGCTTACACACTTGGTGTGTCTGAGCTTTACTGTAGCATTATAACATTGGAGCAATACTTACTTCCTTATGTTTTTGTTGATTCATTGAGATTACTTGTTAACCACACATCAATGTTTGAATACATTAATCCTAACAGTAAAAATTATAGCCTATGGGTCAACTTTTTGACAATAACCAAAAAGAAAATATGTGTGACCTACCATTAACCTTAATCTTTGTCCTGTGTTGTCTACGCTTGATGTCTTCCATAGTGTCGTAATGGTTGATGAATGGGGTGCTGGGATAAGTTCCATTAAACATCCTCTGTCGTGTACATGCCTGAGGAAAACACACAAATAAAAAATATATGGACAGGAAAATAAATCACCTACAGTAAGAGATACAGAGGTTGAGGATAATGACTAGCTGAAAAAATCTTTTACTACTTGCTCAATAAAGATATTTTAATATGTACATATGTTTTGGTCATTAACCCTCTTCAGGTATGAAGGCGATACCTGAAGTCACCTGAAGAAGGTCTTTGACTGACACATTTAATATGTCAAAGTATCTTTATTGAGTGAAGACCGCATGGGGTTGCCTTTTTCTTTTTAGTATGTGGCTACTCAACTAACACACATCTATGCCAAAGGCTCAGCAGGTGTGCAAGAGTTTTTTTGATTCAAGGTTCAAACATTTGTATGTGAAATGTGTTGCTCCCTCCAAAAAGCTCTTCTGTAACACAGACATAATAAATAACTTCAAGAGTAAGAATAGTGGTGAAAACTGAACTTATCCAACAGTTTTTCTTTCTACCAACAACTCATAGAAGAAATTTTTACAGTTGCAAATGAGTAAAATAACCTTTAATTCTATTTTATACTTTGAACAGTTCCTGCTCACAATTTTTTCCATCAATGTGGGCTTTATTTTAGTCCAGAGGCCAGAAAGAAGCACTGGAAATGGTTCATTCCTGCACATGCAATATAAATGAAAGCTACTTACGTGGCCAAAGTGTCCTTTCTTGGAGCAGTTGTAGCAGTAGGCAGGGGTTCGGCCCTGGTCCTCTCCCCGCTGCTTCACAGGCGGACCTGTCTTAGTCTAAAATACAAGGAGACAAAATTAAAAGAGACTGTTACTGTGTTAAAATTCAAAATGCTTTCTCTCAATGATCCTCTAAACCTGCAGGATACAATGAAACGTGGTGGTTTAATCTTCCACTTCTCTCGCATCATTCCCATGCTCTCTATTAATACGGGCTGCTGTGTATTGTACGGTGAATATGGGTGCTGATATGAACTGGTGATTACTGGGGCTATAGTTAGAGGCCTGTAATGACCCTGTACGATAAGTAACTGTCTGTGTGTGTGTGTGTGTGTGTGTGTGTGTGTGTGTGTGTGTGTGTGTGTGTGTGTGTATGTGACATGGGGTCCCGTCCCCTATGGGCCAGTGTTCTGAAAGCCTTCCATGCTCCAGCGCCCACAGCAAATATACACTGATAAAGAGAGAGAGAGGAGACAAAGGCACAGTGCATTTACTGCTAATGTTACACACACACACCTAATGCCATTCTCTGAAACACACACACAGCTGCACACACCTTCACACACAACTAAGGTGCCCCCTCCCTCCTCTCTTCCCCTGATTCTGAGATTACAAATGATTTGTGCCCCACGTCATTTCTTAAACATAGCTTAGCTAACCTCCCCTCCTTTTCTTCTCCTCTCCCTTCCTCTTGCTTCCCTCTCTCCTCCGTACACACCCCTCTGTCCCCACATCTACCCCTCACACTTGTTTTTTTTCCCCCCTCTCTCTCCCTCTTTTCCGCTTGAGTAGTTTTGCGGCAGAAAGGATGAATGCTATTAGAGCGTCGCGTCATTATCGGGTCAGGCCGGCCGGGCCCATCTCCATCACAAAGGCCAGGAGATCACAGACCCTTTTGCGAGCACACGTACACGCACGCACACACCCTAAGGAGATCACAGTCCCCGTCTCAAGCCCGCCCCCCCCCACCTTCCTGCCCCTCTTCCCATTCATCTTTCATGTAAATTGGCTGTAGGTCTCCCTCTGTCTCTCTCTCCCTGACCTTGGGCTTGTGTTATCTCAACATACTCTGATCCAGCGCGAAAGACAGAATGAATGAAAAAAAAGAAGAAGAAATGAAATCCCGTCCAATTCTTCCATCAACCTGTGATAGTTGTCTGAAACCTGTGTGTGTGTGTGTGTGTGTGTGTGTGTGTGTGTGTGTGTGTGTGTGTGTGTCTCATACAATATTAATTAACTGGATGAACCTTCAACCCTCTCTCATTCCTTCTAAATGGCTAACGGAGTTTGGGCCTGAGGGATCATATCAGTTTGGTGTCTTTCTCTTTCTCACTCTCTCAGGGGTTTGGAAGGGAGTCCTAGAGAGTCTGGCTGCGCAGTTAAAGTCAATTTTGCATAGTTTTAGACAGTTTTAGAGCCACCAGTTATCATGTGCAGGGAATTTGTTTCAGCTCAGCATCAAACTCGACACACGGTTCTTTGTTTAATGTCATTCGAATCCAATCCACTAATTCTGATTCACTTATTGTAGCGGTTAAAAGCTTAAATCGGTATTTGCTTGGGTCACACATCAACACGCACACTTCCTAAACCGAACTGATTCGGATTTTCAAATTGGATACATGGTCAATGTTCCAAAAAGGTCACATTTCTCCTGCACTATCTGGTTTCTGGTTAAATCTGAGCAAAGAAACAGACTCTGTGGTTGCAGAGTCAGGCATTATTTTATATTTACAACACTAGACTTAAAAGTTTAATAGTTTAGCTCTGAAACCTAACAAGTGATGTAATCATCTAAATGGCATACTGATTGGTTGGGATCCCATCTCTTCCATCTAATTCTCAGAGGATGCTTTCAAGATCTTGCGGCAAAATCTTAAACTTATAAATGGTTGGCTTTAAGTAATCAGGCTGAAATTTGAAAAGTGATTAAAAAAAAAAACGAATCAGAGGAGGGAAGTAGAAAAGCATTGTTTCTCCAGGTAGATTTTTCCGGGAAAATGCAGATGTCTCGTTCATATATATCAGGTTTATAATCTGCCTTTTACAAACGTACATGCATGAAAAAGACAAAGTGTAGAATGAAAGGAGAGGTGCTTTCATTGAGTAATGTGATCCTCAAAAATTAGCCTAAAACTGAAACTAACACAAATTAGCTAGAGGTCTAAACAAGTTTACTCTAGTCTGCTATCTGAAAATGTGCACTGTTATTGTCATATATGCCAATTATCACGTTGAACAGTAAAGTTATATTAAATTTATTACCACATTTATTTTGGATATCTTTCCTACTGTCATCTCGGCTGAAATCAGATAAATAATTATATAAAAGTTTTTTTCCCCTTTTCCCAAAAGGTCCTAATCTGTTCATCCTCACATTCACTTGATCCCTCCATCATGAGAGGACAAAAAGGTTGCTGTTGTTTAACTAACATCCTCCGAGTGCAGAGACAGCAGGAATGTTCTATGTCTGAGCCTGCTGATGTGACATGAGGAGCTTCTGGAGCAGTTTAGAGATACTTTGCCAGTCAGACAAAAAGAGGACTGAAGCTTGGAAGAGGACTGACGGTTTAGGATGTGTGTGTGTGTGTGTATAGGAGGGTGTTTGAGAAGGTCCTAGGGGCTTCGCTGTGTGGACATAGACAACCAGCCATCCGTGGCCTCTCATGCATGCACACACAGACACATGAGCGCTCTCTCTCTGTCAAATACACACACACACACACACACACACACACACACACACACACACACACACACACACACACACACACACACACACACACACACACACACACACACACACACACACACACACACACACACACACACACACACAACAGTGTTTTCCCACAGTTGTCCCAACACATACTCTGTCTCTGTCTAAGCCTCGCTCTCCTATGCTCCTTGCCTTAGCTGCTGGTGGCAAAGCCGTGATAATCCTTCGGCCAACACAAAGCTCAGACTGTTACAGACTACAATCTGAAGGAACACACACACACACACACACACACACACACACACACACACACAAGCCTGTTTGCTTCTCGGATTGTGTGTGTGTGTGTGTGTGTGCATGTGTGTGAGGGGGTGGGATCTGAACAGTAACGGGTGGTGGGAGCGAGGGGGCCAGGGCCAGCGGCGCTGTTTTGCATATGTTATTGCAGCAATGGGGAGAGGTTTGCATATGTTACTGGACCCACAGGGGACCAACTCTGCATGCTTTATCATAGAAAACAGCCTCACAACACAACACAAGACTACTGGGTTCATACCAAAACAAACAGATCTGTGTGTGCAACATGCCAGTATGTACATATTAGGTTAACACGGAGGGTTAATTAGACAGTTGTGAATTAGTGAGATGAAATGGCTATAAGGTGAACATCTTCTCAAACAGAGCGCAAAAAAAAATGAACTGCAGATCATTAATCCTCTTATTGTCTTACCGTCATGTGGGGATTTGAACTACGCTATTTACAAAACGGTAAAGAAATTAATTATAATGTTTACTCTCACTCATGAAGAATCAGACGTTCTTAGGAGACTGTTTAAGGTGAAGGTGTTCATGTGTGGTTAGAAAGGCTACAGAGGAGGATGAGGAGAAGGGGGGGGGGGTGTCTTCCAAAAAACCAGATGTGATTCCTGCCCCCTTTGTGTCTGCCAGTTCACAAAGACTCAGACCGAAGGCCTTAACCCTGCGCCCTGATAGCACTGACGCTCGCACACGAATTCCCAGAGGCTCTTCCTATCTCATCCCGTCAGTCAGTCAATCAGTCTGAAGACAATCAGCAGGAGTCCTGATTTTCTCTTTAGAGGGAGGGAGAGAGAGAAAATGCTCCTGGAATGTAATGATAATGTGATTCATGGGTGAACGGTGGCGGGGTTGCCACCACTGGAGAAAACCCCCTTTTGGGGCAGCAACTGGAGGTAATCTGGTCACACCGTGGAAGGCGGAACAGAGGATACAAGCTAATCTATTCAAATCAAGTTATTGAATATCTGTTCTCAGAGCTCAATGCTGAGTTCAGTGGCTTTTCTCTCTCCTGTTTCAAGGTAATACAGTTGATTCCTTGCAGTTGGACTGAGATGACACATGTGGACATAGGAGACAGACCTAGAGACAGACCTTCCATGCTACAGTCTCTTGTGCCGTGGTCAGGATGTTAAACCCCGATTCTACATCTCAGCCAATCAATCGCACACAAACATACACACACTTGCAGAGGCGCAATATCGACACCATCCAGCTAAGCGGAAAAGCACAATGACCAGCAAGGCCTGCAAGACCTCTGATAACGCACAGCACCTGTGTGTACGAGTGAGTGTGTGTAAACATGTGTGTACATTCCTATGGTTGTGTGTGTACATCCAGCAGTGTAAATGAAAACACCTGTGCCATAGACTAAAACACCCACTGCAGGGTCCTTGTCTTCTTCATCTAACAGAAAGTGTATGCAACTTTTGAGGAGAATCACTGACATTTTTCATTTTTATTTATTGTTTTTAACGGTTTTAATTAATAATTTTGTTATTGCTGTTGACAATTTTTTCTTGTGTACTCTGTTGACTGTTAAGACTAGTATGTTTTGGAAAGTCACTGTGGCCAAGGAGGTAAGATGTATACATGATCCAAATTGTCCTCTGTTTGATTTCAGTTGAATCTTTGTTCAACTTCTACAGTCTTAAAAAATATTAAAAAGGCTAGTCTGTTTGTTTTGCATTGCAAGCTAAATTCCAAAACAGAGCAGAATGAACTGATGTGAATGCATTTTTGAGCTGGATTTAAGCTGTTAATTGGTGGACAAGACCAGTGTATGTACACCAGTTAACTTTTAAACTCTGTCTCAAACTGCCGCCCTCTGCACTGCACTTTTCCTTCATTAACTGTGCTAACTAAATGACCTGCAGGTCTTTACTTTCTGTGCCCTGATGCTACTTGTCTAGTTTTGAGACACATGAAAACCATTTCCTTTTAAAAATGGACCCTTCACCCGCCCCCCACCCCTGTGCAGTCAGTGTCGAAGTCTGAGGGAGAATAGAGAACGCGAGCCTTTTGACATGACAGAGGTGGGAAGGCTGGAGCCTGAACCGTACAATGATGAGACAGCAAAAAGCGCTCACTGAATGGTGGTGGATTTAGAGGATTTTTACAGAGCACTGTTTGAATTGAGCGCATTCTTGTAAGAGGAGCGAGAGAAAGGGGTCAGCCAGACAGAGGGAAGGACAGGACAAGAAGTGGAATAAAGGTCAAAACTTAAACCCGTAACTTTAAGTTCAGCAGAAAGAACCAAAAGACTTCCAGCTGATATTGTTCATTATTATTTAAACTAATTTGTGAGAAATTGGCAAAGAAGCATTCCCTCATACAAGATGGTTTCTCACTATTTATTTTGATTACCCCCTCCTGTTTTTTTAATGGTTACTGTTAATTCATATTATTAATAAGACTATTCAATAATGTCATACAATCAGATGGAAAATAACCCCTACACATACTTAAGTTACTGTGATTGAAACACTGATATGTTCATGTAGAATAAAAGATGAACAAGATGAAGCAGCAGCAGGTGGACATTTTTGGTAATTTTGGAAAGATAATTATTACCCAGCACCCTGCCAAAAATGTCTGGATGTGCATGAGCTTCCTGCTGATTAAACCATAATACTGGTAGGACAGAGGAATAAAACTTGTTCTTTAACATGGTAGTGGTACATAAACTACACAACCATCCTGCAAATGTACAGTGACAATTAATCCACAGAAACAATTTATCTAACTGAGAATGTCTCAACCATGTGCTGGATCAGAGTGCAGTTTTCTATTTGACCACTAAAGGGCGCTTTAACTCCACACAGAAGGCTGAAAGGGTCCCGTGGCCTACTGCTGAAGTGAGACAGGTGAGGTAAAGGGAAAAGATGCACTCAGTCATCATCATTATTATTAACATGTATTTAACAGTCAAAGCTTTAGATAAAAAACATACTCTAATCATTTCTGATGCAACTGAAGGAGAAAAAAAGCCTTTAAAAGTGATCCAGAGGATGATGATGTTTAATGCTCTGTAACCAATCATGATTTGACATAGTTGTCTGTCAAGATACATTTTCAAATATATTTCAAGTTTGTGTGATGTGATTACATTTGCTTTAAATGTGAACTCAGTTCTGTGTACAGCACCAGGACTTTACTGCCAGCTGCTTTTATGTAGCTGATCTTGTCTTTTAGGTCACAATGGTACAAAAAGCGCAAGTTTGCAATGAAACAATTACCCATTAACACAATGACTCCATCACAGAGTCAATAAACTTCTATATATTGGTTAGGGTTAGGGTTATAAATACACAGAGGACTAACTGTTGATAGATACTGAGACAAAAAATTGTCTATGCTGCAATGATGATTAGTTATATATTTTTTTTCCTATTATGCATTGTGTTTTTAAGTGTTGCACTTGGCCTGTTAGGATTTCTTACTTTCTTGAATGTTGCATTGTGCTTTTGTGAAGTACTTCATGACTAATGTCTAAAAAAAGCACAATACAAATCATTTATCCTCATTATTATTAGTTGTCAGCTATTAAATCAATCACCTAATTAACTATTTTGATAATCAAATGAGTGGAGTCACTTTTTTTTTTAGAAAAAAACCCTCAAATTCTGTTCTCAGCTTTTAAAATGTGATATTTTTTCTGGTGTCATAGTCCTCTATGACAGTAAACTGAATGTCTTTGTGTTGTGGACAAAACAAGACATTTGAGGACGTCACCTCAAATGAACAGTGAACAACATTTTTTTTTTTACAATTTTCTGACAATTTGTCGACCAGATAGCTGACCAATTAAGCAAGAAAATAAAATGCACAATTGAATTGATAATGAAAATAATTATTGGCAGTCCTAGTTGATATTAATTTAATCAGTTGTAATAATAGCAATAAATCATTAAATCATCCAATACTAAAACAAAAATCAGTTTTAAAGAATAATGAAGATCAAATCAAAAACAAAAGCAGTCAAATTAAAGAGTAACATATCCAGCAAGTTTCTATCTAACCTCACTCTCTTTAAAATAATAAAAATCAATCTAACATGAGAAAATTAAGATTTTTTTAACAACTATTTTCAAGGCTAAAGGTCATACTTGCAACAACTCGTTTTTGTTAAACCAATGACAGAGAAAAAAGAATTATAAAGAGTAAATGTTTTAGTTTTTAATTTATGTGCTTAAATTCCAGACGGTCAACCTGAAATGTCTGACTGTGTTAATGGGTCATTTTATTATTCTTTCCTATAGGAGTGTAATGGTATTTTCTTTTTTCTGACAATAAGAGGATTTAAGGGACAAAATGTCCTAACCTTGGGCTAACAAAGGCATGTGTGAATCAAGCGAAGAAACCTTCTAGACAAAGACAGTGAGACAAAAAAAAGTATAAAAAAGGTAAATCACACTAAATGAAAAGAGAGAAAAAAGGCAGTCAGGTGAGAAGGAGGGACTCCAAATGGAGTTTAAAGAGGGGAGTTAACACGGCTTCATTTCTGTGTTGAACAAAAAGTTCACAGACTATTTTTTTCATGATTACCCCGAAAGAGACAGACAGACAGACGTCCCTGGGAAAGAGATCAATACACACACACACGAACACACATGAACGAACACACGAACACACACACACACACACACACACACACACACACACACACACACACGACTGTGATGAGAGAACTCGCTCAATACACATACACACAAACCACCGTGGGCAGAGGTACCGATCAATAAACACACACATACAGGTGTCACCACTATTATCTAAAGAGAGGCCAGATCAATGCTCACACACCGATATACCTGTACCAATCAGCTGCTCAGCACTCAGATTCCCTCTCTCCTCTCGCTCTCTCTGGTCTGTTTAACCCTGCTTAATAAACTCAACCCTTTCTCATTTCTTTCTCTCTTTTTCTCCTGCATCTCTTACAACACACATCTTCCCATCTCTGTCTCTTGCCCATGCATAGTCTGGTATGTAGGTCAATCATGTTGAATCTAACGTCACGTGACCCCTGTCTTGCCCCACACACTGCTAACAAAAACTTACCAAGATGGGACAAACAGGTGTAATGTTTGATGAGGATTTGATGGATGTTCAGAGTTCTACTAATTCAAAGGAGGGAAATTCCCACTTCAAATATTGTAGCTGGTTAAAGAAAGAAAGAAAGAAAGCTTTGACTTCCTGCGACAGCCAGAGGGTGGCGCTCTAGTCTTAACCCAGCACTGCAGGGTCCTGACACTAACAAGAGGGGAAAAAAGTCACTGTGACTGTGTGACTGTGTGACTGTGTGCGTGTGTGTGCGTTGCATGCATGCACGCATTTATGCATGATCTTTACATGCATTAAAGCAGCCTTCATACAGACAGCAGGTCACTCTACTTGCACTAGGGCCTTTCCTGATCGTTCTCCATCCGTCCGTCTCTGCCTTCATCGTACTCCTTCTTCCCTGTCTTCCATCTCTTTCTCTCTCTCTCTCCTTCCCTACTGCTGAAACCATGTATTGTCTCTTTCTTGTTGTTCTCGTTTCCTGTGTTAGTGGCTGGTTGGTAATGATGAAAGTACTTATTTTTTCCATGTTCATCCTTTGTATAATACATGATGCATTTTTCACATTTGAATGCAAAATGATTATTTGATTAATTGAAAAAATTCAAACAGACTAATCCATAATGAAAATAATCAGTTGCAGCTATGTGCTACATTTCTGGGTCCATTTTGCATATGTTGTATTTCTAAATTCTTATGGTTGATTGGCACAGACAACGTGACATCACTCACATTTGTGGAGGAGCTCCAATAGAATTTAAGAACAGTAAAATTTTCAGCAATTTAAATCATCAAACTTAAACCTTTGGCCTCTGCCTACAGTCTCCATTTTGTATTCAACAATCAAAAGGAATCCAAAACAGAGGGGGCATGCAGTCCCTAGACATGCGATTTGTGTACAGGGTGCAGGTGTGATCTCAGACAAGCCCCGATAACAAAACTGACTCAACCAGACACTCATCTTAGACTGAAGGTAGCAGGCTCACACCTGTCCTTTTGGGCTTTTTATAAAGGCATTCTGGGAGATGGAAGACAACACAAACAGAAACACAAAAGTATCAAGATGAGATTGGCTAAAAGATGTTAATAAAACAATTAAATCACACATTTACACATACCACTGATATTTAACAGTTTTATAAGGATTTTTCCAATGACATTTTGTACAGTATTCGGTATGAAAGGTAACGATTCACAAAGACAGAAAAGAGGGAGACAGATGGGGTTTGCAGGAAAAGGAGCCACCCCAAGCTGCAAAGCTGTATGCAAAAAAAGAAGTAAAACCAGGGTATCTGTGGGCGTACGTGGGTGAGTGAAAGAGAGACTGAGAAGTAAACCCGTTCTTCACAGCAAAAAAGCAAATATTTTTATATAAATATTACTCTTGTAAAAATGCCTTCAACTCCATTTGAGTCAGACAAGCTGAAAATGTTGTGGATAGCTTTTTACTCCATTTACTGCTCTATATATTTGTGTGCGTACGTGTGTGTTTGTCCATGTGTGTCAGTATCTTACTTTCTCAGTAAATACCCCAGGGCTTTGTGGTCTATACTGTGTGGTTTGGAGGAGTTTGTTAGTTGAGGGCCAGGTGCAGGCAGACAACACATACACTCACAGAAGATAAACGGACCCAACACACACACACACACACACACACACAAGAAGGATAAATGGACCCAGTAGCAGGGAGGTCTGACAGAATGCCTTTTCACACCTGGCTGAGCCCAGCGGAAGGTGACAGAGTCACATCTCCCAAAGCGAACACACACACACACACACACACACACACACACACACACACACACACACACACACACACACACACACACACACACACACACACACACACCTTCTCACATTGGGGAGTTCAGGGTCATAAGCAGCATCATGAATAAAATGAGGCTGTCTTAAACAGAAGGAGCCCCGTGTATGCATGTGTGTAGGTGTGTTTGTGTGTGAGAGAGTGTGTTTGTGTCTGTGCGGGCCCCTAAACCCCATGCCAGTTTGGATCTGTAACGACCTTCTGTTCCCAGTGCTTAAATGGCTTAAATACTTCAATTAGACCTGGGTCACAATCCACCACCCGTTAAAGCACGCCATCACACACAAACACACACCCACACACACAGAAACACACCAAAATTATGTTGTTGTTTTTTTTTATCACCTTGCAATGTGACCAAAGCTTCTTTGTCAGTGTCTTTTCCTCTTGTGAAAGTGAAACTCTACAATAAAACAGAACATCCCGTAGTAACAAATGAGCAACAATTAAACTCAACTCCCATTTTCTCTGCATGCGTCTCCCCTGGAACTTCTCTGTCCCGCTCCCTCCTCCTCCCTCCGTCTCTCCCGCCGTGCTACCCTAGCGCTAACGATGCTGCCTTTTCATTAGACAGCCCCTGCTAATTAATCTCCATAGAGGAGAGTGACAGACCTCCCCCAACACACACACACACACAAAGTGCACGCCAAGATATATGCAAACACACACTCTTCTTCCCTCTCTCTCACTCCCTCGTCCCGCGTGGCGTTGGCAGCCCATTTCATGCTTTATCACGTCTTTTAATTGACAAACAAGCTGCTCTTTTCTCTTAGGCTGAGGTCTATATCACCCCCTCGCTCAGATGCGCACACACACACACACACACACACACACACACACACACACACACACACACACACAGACACACACACACACACACACACACAGACACACACACACACACACACACAGTAAGCAGCCAAGAAAACTAGTTATCTTTTCAGATTTCAGAGATGCACACACATAAGCAAATACCTCCCCGCTGACATATGGCCCATGTGACTGTCACACAGTTTTCTACTCTTTGACACATTTACACACCCCCCCCCCCCCACACACACACAGATGTGACATGTGCACTTGAAAATTAAGCAAAATTAAATAAATAAATTTTAAAAAAGCAAAAAAAAGGTTTGCATCACTCTCAGCACTTCCTTAATCTTTTGTGATAGTTTTTTTCCCCCCTCGCCATGGTTCACTCATCTGCTACAGGGTAAGGTCAATACCAATCACAACTGACTTATTGATTATGACTGATCATGTCACACCTTCACCTTCACGAAGTTCCTGGAAAAATACTGTTTTTGTGGCAGACTTTCAGAACATGATGCTGAACTACACATTAGCTGTTTTCTGTCATACTGATCAAATCAATGTTAGATACCGCATGAAGATTCACACAGGACCCCAATGTTATCAGTGGTCAGAGTTTAAATTTATAAGCTCTGTCACTAATCAAAAATATGTCCATTCCCGATATGTCTATTCTGATGAGGTACGTTCTGCAAGAAGATTTGAGAAGCGTCACCACCCTAAGTGGGCCGGGTTGAGTGTGTTGCTGGCTTAGTCGCCCCCTCCAGCACCACCACCTCGTTCTTTTACATTTCTCTGCTTTAATTGGGAGTCTGGGACAGAATTACAACATCCAGTAATATTTTGCCATATGTGACACAGGTTGTGTCCAAACTCTTATTACATTCAACATAGGCTGCTTTTAGTTTAAATCACTGAATGTAAAGCACATATAAATCTATAAATGTCATATTTTCACATTCAGGGTGGCATGACAAGTTCCCACTTTTCTATTTTGCTCCATTGCCCTGTTAAAAAACATTTTTTATCATGAAAACATAAGAAAAAAATGTCCTCTGGCCTGTTTGTTACTCTCAAAATAATGAACATTGACTGTTGCCCAAGTTACTGTAACTCCATTGTGCACCTTTCACACACAAAATGTGCATACTTAAGTTTCCATACTGTCAATAAGTAGTCTTAACAATTTGCATGAGGGCACTCACACTAGGGCCGGTTGTTGCGTACCGTGCTGAAGCACGAATGTCTCCCCTCCCCTGTCCCCCACTGGCCCGCACTCATATTACCTCAAAAGTGTACTCAAGCACGGTTGCCTTCACGCTCGCAGGAATAGACTTAGTTTAACTGAATGACTTAGAAGTCGCCAAATGACTTACTTTAACAAATTGCGTTAGTTTATATAATGCAGATTTGTAAAATATTACTTTTATGAGGGTCACAGTCACAGACAATAAACTTAGCATTTCATAATTGTGGTAGCAGCTGTGCAGCAGATGTAATGAAGTCAACGCTGGATGCAAACTAATATTAAGCCTATAGCCTATTCATTATAATGTCAATGGACATAAATTGAGTTCCTTTGCCTTAATAATGATAAAATAATACACAAAAAATGGTCGGATTGGGAACCCATATGCATAATGTCTCCTCGTTGCATTTAGTGTTGCTTGAAATGACCAGGGCTCAGCTAATGTACACACGGTACACTTGCACTCACACTAGCCAAATAATCTGGCTTGGGCACGGTACGATTACCTAGTGTGAGTGCGCCCTTAAGACATAAAGTCTTTATTTACAGTTTTGATCAATACTAGCCAGTGATAATGAAGCTCATTTGTGAAAACAAGCACTAAGCAACAGAATACAAGTCACAAAATGACTTATTTCTTGTAGCAGCTAAAGGTTTAACACTGACACAGTTCACAATACTTAATGAAATCACTTCATCCAACAGGTGCATCTTCATTGACTACTATTATGATAAAGTAAATGCATGGAGCTTGTGCATTTAACTTATGGGTAGACCCAGTTACCAAAATACTTGGGACTGTGGATTTTCTGTGTTGATTTTGCTTAAATGTTATGCTTTGCATGGAGGACTGACAGTTTTGCTTTTGTCACACAATACTCACCGTGATGTGGTACTGTCTCCAGATCTCCGGACAAGCCTGAGAAGAGAAAAGAAGACTCTGTTATACAGTCATCAAACACCACATGAAAATAATAAAGAGGCTTAAAAAGAGGAAAGTAAAAATTCCAAATGATAACTTGTCATGTGTGCGGGATACTGTAGTAGAGACACAATGAAAAAGAAACATGTAGGCAGTGCGGAGAAAACAGGAGGAGAGACAGATGAGAAGTGAAGTAGCTACAGATGCTCATGAATAGACAGACCAGAGAGGACTGAAAAAGGGCCAAAAGGAAACTGAAACACGGGCCATGGTGTCCTTTGCTTGCCTGTTTGACTCTTTAACTATCCTTCCTCTGTCTCTGACTCTTTAACTATCCTTCCTCTGTCTCTGACTCTTTAACTATCCTTCCTCTGTCTCTCACTAAACCTTCATCACCCTGATGTCTCAGCAACAACCCTTTCTCCCATCCATGCATCTCTCTGCAGTCAGTCACTCAAACAGTCAGTAAGTAAGGCAGTCAATCGTTTTGTCCCGGTGTGGCTAAAGCATTATCTCTGGGGCTTCGCCATGCTGTTCCTTAAGCGTTCAGACATCCTTTCCCAACCACCGCCACTTCCCACTGGGAAATTGAAAATGCCGCAGTCGCCGCAGGCAACAAGATTTATCTACTTACACACCTACTGAGTGAGAGAGGCACAGAGAGCAAGAATAAGAGAGAAGCAAAGGGAAGATTTAAGCCTGCGTGAAGGAGGCTATGTGTTTAGTTTTCTCTGTCGTACACTAAACGAGGTCCTATACATATTTGCCAGACATGCAAATTCTTTCACACATTCAAATTCATCACATTAGTAGTGACTTCTTGGCCCAAAGTGCTTGTTCAAATCCTGACCTTTACAGTAAAGAGCTGTGGGCCTTTTTTGTGTGTGGTTTTTCGGCATAATCTGGGCTGATTAGATTTGAATACAGAGGTGGACAAATATGAATTTCAACAGCTGTATCTTCCTCCACCTCTCATCTAGCTTTCTTTTCTTTTAACAACTCCCCCTCACCCACCCACACCCGCTCCCTCCCGTTTGCTCGCTCCCTCCAGACCGCCGGGGTAGTGTGTTGTTGTCGAGGGCGACAGGCGAGGCGAGCGACACACTCGCGCTCCGTCAACCGTCTGTCTTTAATGAGAGACACAGAAAGGCCCAGGGGACAGAGACCTGACTCTCTTTCTCTCACACTCACACACACACACACACACACAATTTGAGCCTAAGATGTGTTCCAAGAAAAGGGTAATTACAATATCACAAGACTTTGCACCTTTGCTTGATTTTAAAAGTAGTATGCAAGAGAGAAGATGAAAATGAAGATCTGGGGGAGGAGGTGAGAAGAGAGAGAGAGAGAGAGAGAGAGAGAGAGAGAGAGAGAGAGAGAGAGAGAGAGAGAGAGAGAGAGAGAGAAAGAGAAAGAGAGAGAGAGAAAGAGAGAGAGAGAGAGAGAGAGAGAGAGAGAGAGAGAGAGTGAGTGTGGAAAGAAAGAGAGAAAATGGGCTGTGTGTGCCCTGGTCTCCCCTCTCCCTCCGGTGTTCACCTGGTTACTCATCCATTACACAGAGCACAGTACATGACTGACTGACGGAGAGCAAGAGAGAGAGAGAGAGAGAGAGCGAGAGAGAGAGGGGGGGCACAGGCGGGCTCTTACATACACACAGGGTTTTCCATTCTATGGCATTAGTGTAAATGGGCAAGGTAATGAACGTTGCGGTGGGATAATTGTCATTGATGGTCATTAGATTCACCCTTCAGTGCCAACATACACACACACGCACACACACATACACAGAGGCCCACAGCTGGAATATGCAGCATGGTAGAGACATAACTAAGCTGTAATTGCTGAAGTGTATCAATTAATGTGAACAGCAGCGTGTGCTGACCCCTGGTCACTCATTATTACTGAGAGAAAGTGGGGGAGAAAAGGGGGAAAAGAGGGAGTGATGGGGAGATACGGAGTGATGGATAGGAAATAAAAGTAAGGTGCATACAGTATACTTCGATTGTAAAGATGGCTGGTGTTTGGCCACAGTTACATTAAGCTATAATTGTTCTATATTCTGACTACACTGTGGAGATTCGACCTGTTTTTGCCTGTTCACAAAGCTGACTGAATACAATACAATGCAATAGTTCATTTCCTCCTTTTTCTTATATTGGTCTATTTCTTGATTGTCTAATTCATTTCTGTACTGATTTTTCTTCCTTCCTGTGATAAATTGTATTTTATTATTGTTTTATTTGTATTTTAATCTCAGAAACCACAGAAAGTTTCCTCACATTACCCCATGCGTACTTACTTCACACAGGACAGGTGTGTTTTATTTGGTCTTGTTACATGGTGTTGATTCCCTTGTTTCAAATAAACTAATGTGGCCAAAAGCAAACGGAATCTGCAGACGTTTTTGGAGTTTTCAGCGGTGATCCAGAATGAAAATCTGCAGAATGTTTTTTGCTTGTAATGTGATAGATAATATTAATTTAAGATAATAAAGATAGTTTTAGTGAACATGGTTCTGTGAATGAAAACAAGTTTTTGCCCACTGATATCAAAACACATATCTCTTCCTGTCTTTGTTCATATTGTTCTGTTAGCGACTATGACTCACAAATAGTGAAGTGCAGTTTTATATGTCCAGTGTGGCCGGCTACTTACACAAAGTGACGTTTGATTAGGTGAACTTTTGTAAATGCACATTATGAGCAAACACACACACACAAAATCGGTTTCAGACTGTCTGGCTTAAGCTCAGCTCTGAAGTCCCAGTAATGGGAATCCTTAATGCTATACAGCATACAATGATATTCTAAACAATCTATTACACTTCCAAATTTACCCAAATGGAGGTCCAGATTCTTCTTCCCTTAATTATTCCAACCTATTGTGACCTGTGTAACCTTTTAAGAACAATCAAAAACATGAAGCTATACTCACATCAAAGAAGTGTCCCGTCATGCTGCAGCGATGACACCGTTTGTGCCAGTACGCCCTCTCACTGCAGGAATCGTACAGGTGACCTGGCATCCCGCAGTTGTTGCAGTGTTTATTGGGACATGCGCTGACCACGTGGCCTGGGGTGCCACAAAGGAAACAGGGAGACAACTTCTGCAGACACACACACATATACAGACACAATACAGTTGGCAGCTGTGCATACTTGTGCCCATCAGTGTGTCTAAGCTTTACATGCTAGTGTTCACAGAGTGGAACTGACTTTGGGCTCGGGGCAGTTTTTGGATAGATGTCCGTTCTTGTTGCAGTTTCTGCATTGGACGTTCTTGTTGGTATAGTATCTGTTTGACACTCGCTGCACCGATAACCTGGCACCTTTGTCTTTGTTGAAGATCTGAGCCTGAAACACAGACAGTCAATGCATCATTAGCATCATGTTAGTGGTGTTAGCCTCGATGGACTAACCTGAAAGTTTCGTACACACAAAACACAAAGTTCAATTCTCAATTCTGAAAATTATAGAAATATAATTTTCCAACCATTTGTGAGAAACAAAGAAATAGATTATAGATGTCAGCTGAGGATGTGTTATATCCATATATAGGTCAAAGCACAAGTAGTTTGTATATTGTAAAATTTTAATATTACATTTATTTATATGCTCACAATGAGCCAGTACTCATTAACCAAGTATTTGCACTTTGCAAATTTGAACATATACTTTCTATACATTCAAACATACTTTTTTTGTTCATTTATGAATGAACAAACCTTCTGTTCTTGCTTGGTTTTCAGAAAATAATCATAATTAAAACCATTAACAGAAATAGACATCACACAGACAAAAGTAGTTTAGGTTATATCATAAATTAAATACTGTAAAGCTGTAAAACCTCATACCTCCTTGTCCTTATCAGAGACCACCCATGTGCCATCGTGTTCTTTTCCTTCAGCATCTGAACAGAAAAAGGCACTTTAACATACAGTAACTTAAGACAGTGTTCATTTTTTAATCCAGTTTCGATAAAATACAGATATTCATTTGTGCACAAGTTTTACATTCATGTACGACTGCATGTGATTTTTGACTATGATGATATTTTTGTTTTGCAAGATATTGCTTTTTGAGAAGGATAAATTATTCTTACTAAGCACACACAAAAATACAATAAAAAACAAACAAGGAAAGAGATCAGAGATGCACTCAAACTTGTTGCTAAATGTCACAAATTTCTGCTCATAGTAGCCTACATCTGCAGACAATGACAGTAATCTTTGCTTTCAATGGTTACTTAAACAATATATCAGAACTGTGGTAAAGATGTAATATTAACATGTGAATGAATGACTTTAGCTTCCTGTAAGAGTGGGATGCGCACACACACACACACACACACACTGAAACTGACACAGTGGCAGCCCAGCACATCTGTATGAGAGTGGCACTAACAGCGCCCTGAGGGAGACCACTGTATTCTCCTCAGGCCCACAGAACTGTAACTGACATCCAGAGATCGTAACATAAACACTCAGACACTCAGACACTCAGACACACACACACACACACACACACACACACACACACACACACACACACACACACACACACACAGAGACACGTGTACTCAACATAAATTATACTCTGATAGTGATGACCCACACAGGCTTGCATGCTTTCACAAACGCATACAGACACACCCACACATCTACCCCTGCGATTAGCTGGTTGACAGTCTCTAGCCTTTGGACAAACACGCAGCCTTGAGCCATAATCAAATATTTCACTCTCCTTTCCACCTCTCTCTCTCTCTCTCTTTCTTTTTCTAACTCTCTCTACCTAGCCCCTTATCGCTATTCTGTTCAGCCCTCCTTCCTTTGCTTTCGCTCGTTCTCTCCTTGTTGTTTTCTATCCCCCCATACCCCCCCCTTCTCCCCGCTGCAGAGGGAGGTTATCACCTCCCTTTCTGTCAAACAAATTAAAATGGCTGCTGTTTGGATGGGGCTTCTTTCTGCCACAACCTTCACCTCAAAAAACACACATGCAGCAAGGAACAAGAAACTCCATGTTGTTTTTGTCATATAAAAAGGCAAATTTAGATTAATTCTACTTTTTTATCAGCACTAAAGGGTCCTCAGGTTAGGGAGATAAAAACCTAAAAATCTTCTCTGGATGGTAACTGAGCTAAAACAAAGGCTGTTTTCTTGGTTTCTGAAAAGTTGATATGTTGGGTGGGGCTTATCTAAGCTTTTCCAAAGATTTTTGACTTTAACATTAGCATCTACACTGCTGATCAAAAGCTGGAAACCAGAGCTCCAAGACTTAAAATGTATTATGTAACCGGGTAGTAATTGTTAAGGTTACTCAATTTGTGACTAATGCCATTAAGCTCAGGGTGTGAATTTCATTTTAAAGTGTATTTTCCTGTTACGGTTTATATCAATTTGAATCAGTCACATTTTCTCCTGCTCTTCAAAAGGAGTATGTGGTGATTAAGTAAGTACGAATATTATATTTGGCACTTATCTATTATGAACTATAGTACAACCATAGATAATACTTGAGCAAGAGCTTTGGTAAGTTAGCCTACATTTTTAATTTGGTGCTCTGTGCCGTCGTTATCAGTAGTTCACTTTCCCTGAGTGATCGACCACACTGAAGATTACATACAAGACTTGAAATTTACTGCATGGTGTCAGATCAGTGCATCACAGTGTGGTGTCTCACACTGTCACGCTAGAGTTATTGTAGTGTAGTTACTTTTGGTTAGTGTACAAGAGAAGTGAACTAGGATCCTCTGCAGCACACACCTACTGTGGGCAATCTGGGGGGCCTTGGCATGACGTGTGAGTGTGTGTGTGTGTGTGTGTGTGTGTGTGTGTGTGTGTGTGTGTGTGTGTGTGTGTGTGCATGCGTTCGTTCGTGTAGGCGTAGTTGGTGTTACACAACAACCAGCACCCAGTCAATGGGCAGCTTAAAAGAAGACAGGGGGGTGAAAGGTGTGTATGTGGGTGTCGAATTGTGTCTGAGTGTGTGTGTGTGTGTGTGTGTGTGTGTGTGTGTGTGTGTGTGTGTGTGTGTGTGTATGTGGTGTTAGTGACTCAACGAAAGTCATTCCCAAAGCGTCTCCCAGGGGGACTCCCCAAATAAAGAGCAGGAAGCTTTCCCTTAATCTAAGATCCCCCCATCTCACCAACACACACATGGATAAAGGGTGAAGCTCTTTGTCACGGCCGAGGAATCAAACACATGGGGGGGTGGGGGGTGTTTGGAGGAGGAGGAAGAGGATGGAGGAGGAAAAGAGGAAAGGGTGGGGGGGGGGGGGGGGGGGGTTGTTGTCTGTACACTGGGTGAAAATATGCTAATCAACCTTGAGGCCCCGTTCAAAACCAAAACCATCAGAGCTGCTCTCTCTCCATCGTGGCCCAACAGATCTGAAGGAGTCTGGAGCTGAATAAGCAGATGGCAGCGGCTTCACTGAGCAGCTGTAGGGACTCGAGAGAGGCCTCCGCCATGTTGACTGCAACTGTTCAATCTGACTAGATCTAATGCTGAATCCCTCCTTACAGCCATCTTAGAGGTCTAAGTCCAAATATCCTATTAAAAAAATGTATGGGTGGATAATGACATGACAGGTCTGAGGGACTTCACAGTCTTGAATGGTGCCTACGTGCTTTCAATAAATTAATCTGTAGGAAAAATGAGAAATTTGACCACAGCGCCCCATTTACAGCAAGTTGCACTGATTTTGATTCTACGGGACATCTCTTACATTATCACATCACTGCCCCGTCGAGGGAAATTCAACACAATGGCGTTGTAGAGGGGGGGGGCAAGGAAAGAGAGGGAGGGAAGGATCAGGGGAGAGGAGGCGACAGATGCTACCTGTCTGTCTCATAGGTACCCTGATTACTGGAAGAAGATGAGGGGGAGAGGGGAGGAGGTTGTGCGTCAGTTCATCAGAGCTGGCAGAACAGAACAAAACAGAGGAATTGTGTGTGTGTGTGTGTGTGTGTGTGTGTGTGTGTGTGTGTGTGTGTGTAAATGCTTTGAATCTCTTTACCAGCGAGAACAGAACGGAAGTGTACGTGTGGCTAATGAACCATGAACACCCGGCTCTCCACACACACACACACACACACACACACAGACAGAGACCATCCCTCGCATGGGACAGGGTGGTTTGAGTCTGATAACCAAAGGAATAGCCTGAGAATGTCAAGACACACACACATCCTAATGGGGCAGTCTCTCCTAATAACCACCCTCAAATGTGACCATTAACTAGTGTCCTCTGATATGAGTGTGTGCGTGTGTGCATGTCATCTACAAGCTGTTCTCCCATCCGTCCCAGGAACATCAAAGCCTTGGTTTGGCCCGCCTTGCCCCTATCCCTCTTTCCCTGTCCCTACACTTAAACAGGCATCCCAAACCAGCCCATTGTACCACAGTGTTGACTGGGCCCATTAACACACCAACCAGTGTTGCACGCACACGCACACACACACACACACACACACACACACACACACACACACACACACACACACAACGGGGAGTGAAAGAGGGGCCTTGCCCCCCAAATGGAGGTGATGTTTGATACTGAAGCGACAGGGCCGGATTAGCAACACTATACATCACAATGGTGAGGGTGGGCGGGAGTGTGCAGGCTGTGGGTGTGTATGTCTGTGTGTTCATGTTAAAAAAAGTGCTTCCTTTGTGACATCACCCTTGCCCTACAGCCTTGCCCTTTGCAAGGTTAAACACAGTGAGAGATTGGCTAAGTCAGACACACACGCAGACACGCGCACATGCTCGTAGCTTTCCTCTATTCTTTTGTGTGACAGAAAAGTCTGGCAATGGATGTAAAACACAATAGCAAAGAGAGCAGGAGAACAAGTGAGATGAACAAGAGCAGTGAGAGGAAGGAGGGGTGGGGGGTGGTGAGGATGATGAAAATGCATGGGTATGGGCCATGGCGCACATTACAACACAACAAAAGAGGAAGCTGGCTGAGTGTCAAGCCCACCGGACAACAAACAGCATCTAGGTAGAACAGGACGAAGTGTTTCATAATAGAAATAAATGTGAAAGACAGCGAAGGAGTGGGAGCAAATTAGGTAAAGAAGATGAAATGATATGCTGCACCAGGAGGAGACAGACACTGTCTATGTGTGTGTGTGTGTGTGTTTGCGTGTGTGTGTGTGTGTAGATGTTTGTCATGCAGGGAATAGATCAATAGCTGTACAGGCTGATTATAGATTAAAGCAGCAGATTTCATTTGACTTCATTTCATGCTCTTTCTTTGCCCATCTTCACTGATCTCTCTGTTAGATGGAGGGTGAGAGAGAAAGATCCCCAACAGAAAAGTCAAGTTAAAAATCAGTCGTGTAAATTTCCAGTTGAAGTCAAATCTGCAGGTCGCCCATCAACATCAAAGTGTCAAAGATATGCTTCATTTACGGAAAGGATATAGACCAGCTGTCTTGTGGGAAACATTTGTATTTGTTTTAGGGAGTTTATTTGACATTATGAGTAGGAGGACATCAAACTACATAGAACACACTCAAAGATAACACACTAACTGGCCCAAGACTTATTTCCATAGTGGCCCATTGTGATAGCGAATTGACAGGAGCACATGTGACATGCAACATCATACTATCAACAAAAACAACACAATTGATCATCATCAATAGTCAAACGTATAAAAAATAAACTATAAAAATTACAAATTTTGACAAAGATGGCTAGCTTTCATTTGCATGTTTTCCACATAATTTGACCTAAAATTGCAGTGGTTACATATTATTTTAATACACCTTCCAATTCCTGGCATCACAGGAATCAACATAAAGGACCAAGTATCCATAGCAGTACTCAACCTGGGAAAGCACAGAGCAAAATGTAAAACCCAGCTGAAGCCTACAGTTTTAACATCTGGTTGGGTAGCAGAACTCTTATTTCTTTCTGGCCAAGCTGCTGCATGATGCTGGAAATCTGCCTTGGTTACAGTCCAAGAAGCTATCATCAATTGATGTAATAAGCATTTTTTAAAAGGAGAAATGAAAAGATGGCGTCAGTCAGTTTTGAGACTGCAGATTGGCGGAAAAGTGAAATACAAGCAGATGCCATCACCCTGATCTCTGTTGAATCTGCCTTGTGGTCATATTTCATCGCAGCCCGTCTCTGATTATCCACCCCCCTCCGCCCATGACATGCTGAGTGTTCACCCCCTGCCAGCCCGTGCCACATCCTCCCTTCCTCTTCGCCCCCTTCCACACCATGTTGGCAGCCAGGGCAGGGCAGGTGGCCAAACCTGTCAGTCAAAGCACCGTCGCCACGCGGCAACACCATAGACACCAATTACCACACAGCAGGGGCGCGGCCTGGCAACCGCATGGCAACCACATGGTCCAATCAGGGTACACAACAACAGGGACCGGAGAAGGCCAAGAAAAGTGATTCTGTGTGTGGTGTGTGTGGTGTGTGTGGTGTGTGTGTGCGTGGGCGCAAGTATGGCGGAACCATGTTCAAGTTATCCAAAGCCGAGTCAATGTGTGACTGAGGGTTTGACAGAAGACAGGTAGTCATTGTGTCTTTTTAATATCCGTTAGCTGTCTATTTTGTGGAGATTTTCAATTCAATCACAAAAAAACTGATCTCCATTTATCTGCTGATAATCAGAGTGGTTGTTATTAAACACACTGTCCTGACTCGTGAGCGATTGTTGTGGTCTCACCAATCATCAATCTATGTTTCAAAAGGAGACAGAATTAAAAATTGCTTTATTTAATTGCCCCAAACATGCTTGGTTGGTTTGGTTTGTGCCTATGACATTATGGGTGTACAAAATAGTGCAAGATCTCACTTCTAACTAGGCTTCTCTACATGTACGCTCTCTACCAAAGTATCTCTCCATATATCTCCAACTACAAGATGAGATTTTTCATTCATAACACAAATGTCAAATGGATCCAGTGATAAGTCGGTGTGCGATTGCATGAGTGACTCAGACTTGATTTGAATAGCTTCATGCGCTGGAATTTACCTGGAAGTTAAAGAATTTAGATGGGGAAATCAGGGCTTCTATGTAATTTACATAATACAGTATAGTATAATTGTCAGATATAAATAAGAATCTGATCCGGAAAAGAAACAATATGTTGTCTTCTGTGGGGCTGACATTGCATATTAAAAAAATATTAAAATCATACACGATTGCAATCAGAACTGGGTGACAAAATTTGTAGTGTTGTCTATAATATTTCCCCAAAATAATATCTGAATTTAAATATTTCAAAATTAAAGTTGAACCCTTTTACCAGTGTGTGAATCAGGAGCTTTACACAGTTGGCCATATGAGGAAATAGATTTTACTGCTGTAACAGAGGCGCCATGTGTTGTTTTCAATAAGTCCATTTGGATAAAGGGAGGACTTCAGAGTTTTAACTTAATGCAGTACGATGGCAGAGTAGCTGACTAGTCAACAAGTGTTTGCTTTTTATGGCTCAAGTCACACTCGTGTACGCATGCACAGAAATTATCGCTGATAAAACTGACCAAATTATTCAGGGTACCCCCTTTTGTCTTCTACGGCAATACACCAGTGCACAATGTCTGTAAGGGGCAAATATATTTTAATAAAACCAGTGAGTTGCAACCTCAATTTCATTTTGATGAATTTCCTCCTGCGGGAGTGAGCCAGCCAGTGGGCGGGAGAGGGAAAGGCGGTAGAGGGAAGTGGGGTGAAGGGGGCTGGGAGGCAGATAGAATTTTCATGATTGTTATTTTTGTTATTATACAGAGAGAGAAGGGGGGGTGGGGGGTAGATAAACGACGTTGGTTAATCTGAGGCATTTTGCGGAGCGCTCCATTATCGGGCAGGTTGGGCACGTCGAGGGGGTTATTTTTCCGAGGGATCTTTGGCCCCGGTAATTAAGCTCCATTCACCAGGCCCTGTTCCCCAAATTAAAAATTTGTCATTAAGTGGAATTTACCATAATGCCTTTTTATCTGCCGGCGCTTCAGCATGTGTGCATGCATGCATGTGTGTGTGTGCGCGCGCGCCTGTGTGTGTGGAGGGTAGGGGTGAAGGAGGGGCACCGGGAGAGGGCAACCAATAAGAGGTTACACTGTGGTCACACGCACTGCACATACAAATACACATATGAACACCCACTGCACACACACACACACACACACACACACACACACACACACACACACACACACACACACACGCACACTCTGAGGAGAACGGCAAATTGAAAAACCGAAATGCTCCTGGACAGCACCACACGTTTGCATGAGCAAACACCACACACACACACACACACACACACACACACACACACACACACACACACACACACACACACACACACAGAAAATAGGTATGGCTGGCTAGTGAGGACATTCACTGACATAATGCATTCCCTTAGCCCCTTACCTTAACCATCACAAATAAATACCTAAACCCTAAACCTAAACTAAACCTTTAACCAAGTCTGAACACTCAAACAGCCCTTTGAAGGTATGACAGGACGTGAGGACTGGCCAAAATGTCCTCACATTCTTATAATTTCCTCATTTCCCATGTCTAAAACTCCCACAATGTACACGTACACGCACACGCACACACACACACACACACCTTCAAATCCACAGCCTTTGGGGTAATTAAATAATGGTGCTTTAAAGTTTTAATTTAGATTTGGCTTTTCCTTCCTCCTCCTACTGTATGCCACACAGCTCACACACATACACACACACACCCATCCGAAACAGTCAGTCATAGAGTGTTAGAGACTTCATCCAACGAGATAGCCCTCGATGGGCAGGGTACATCGGAGAGAGTGAATGATTGAAGAGCAGAATCTCTGTCTCCATAGGCTTTATAAAACAATACAATTATTAGTCTTTAATTAGAGCGGCCCCTCTGTGGGACAGGGGACAGACAAAGAACAATAGAGGATTAGAAGAGGAGCTCCTAATATGGCTCTTTTATCGCTTCACTCAAATGCAGTTTATAAATGCATCCAGCTGTCCTTTTCACCTGGCAAAGTTAGAAGTTGGAGGTAAATGTAGGATAGAATAGGAACAAAACAATATTTAGGGTTGAAACTACCTGTAAAAACTGAGGGGTCATCATGTGTGGCCCGGGAGTTAAAGGGGCAGACCATTAACACGACTTTGAGTCTAGCAGTTGTTGCATGTTGTATCTCACTCCCTTCATTTAATATCATCTCTCTACTGTCGACTCACAAATAGAAGGCATAAAATATAACTCAAATAATAAAAATAACTAAAATATTCAATTACAACTTCATGTCCTAAAATTACCACATAAAGTAAAGTCTTAAACTTTTGATATTGTCTTATTCAACAGTCATGTTGGTAACCCAAAAATATTGTAATGATAAACAAAGCAAGAGAATACTTATATGAGGAGCTGTATCAACAACATGTATCATATTTTATTTATTTGTATTCTTTTATTGGACTTTTAAATGCATTGATTCAGCTGTATTATTGTTAAAAGGAGGAAAAAGGAGTATAAATGAAGACCTGGCCATGTGATGAACGTATCATATGTAGCAACTGATTTTGATTCTGACCAGGCCTGAAAATTTGATGTTGATGTTTCAAAGCTAAATTGAAAGACAAGGTCTTCCAGGTGTTACTGGAAGTCTCAGAATGACAATACTGGTCACATGCTAGATGTTGACACTGAAGAAAGACTGAGACTCATGTCATGTGATGACAATATATTAGTCAAAGCTGCATTGAGCTGTTCAGCCTTAAAATCCAAATCTCAAAAATAACTTACATAAATGATTATAATGTGTGAATAAAAAAACTTTCATTGCTTCACACTCCTCGCTTTGGACTCTAGAAAAACTTCTGCCTCTACGTCGCCTTGTCATAGATATAAAAATCTCCCTTTGACTCTCGAGGAAAACACAAAATAATCCACTGAATTCCATCGAGTGAAGGTGGGGGACTCAGGACTTAAATGAATTGGGGGGGTGGGGGGGACAGGGGCAGGAGGGAGATGAGGAAGAGCAGAGGAGGAGGAGGGTGAAAAGGGAAAAAGGAAGAAGAGAAGAGAAAAGGGGGGTGGACAGATGGCAGAGGTTATGCCTGGCTGAAAGGGCCAAGACGGGAAGAGGGTGTTCAGGGTGTGTGTGTGTGTGTGTGGGTGTATATAAAGGGAGGAAACAAGATGCTCTTTTACTCACTTCTCACCATAAACTGTTCATCCTCAAGAAATCCCTTCAATCCCTTCAATTCTCTTCATTTCCTCCTAAACAATGAGGTTTATAGACATCAAACGCATTCAATAAATATGTGACGTTCTCAGTTGATTCCATATTGGCTGGAGAATGTATTCAGTGATGAACAAGATAATTAGGTCTTCCTGCACCTGATTGACAGATAAAACCTGGTTAAGGTAAACTACAGATTGAGCCGAACAACAACATGCTGTCAGATTTGTATGTGTGTGTGTGTGTGTCTCCAAAATACAGCACAGGAAGGACTGGCAGAAGGAGAGCAGAGAGAGATAGGGGGTCTTATTTACTGTCGTTTAATTTGCTCCCCCTCTGCTCCGTCCATCCCTTGGCTTTTCTGACAGGTAATAAAAAGCAGGAGCTTTCCTGACAAGCCCATTTGAATTTGGATTGAATAATATAACTGTAGGGTTTCCCACATAACGCTCTGTCCAAGCGTGCAACGCCGCACAGACACTGGCAGCCCCTCTGCCTGCCACAGTGTGTGAATATGTGTGTGTGTGTGTGTGTGTGTGTGTGTGTGTGTGTGTGTGTATGTGCATTTAAATCCACGGTGCTTACACACAAACACACAGGTGCTTACGTCATGGTAGTTAATGAAACAACAATAATGAATTCCTACAACTAGCCACCATGCCACTCCCTTATGCCAATCTTCACATCTCTGACCTCTCCTCTTTTTCCTCAATCCCCCCCTCTTCCTGCTTCTGCATCTCTCCTCTACTGCCCAAGACCCCTTCATCCCACCTCCTCTTCATGTCTTACCTCATTCACCGCTCGTGCTCCCTCCCTCCCTCCCTCCCTCACTCCCTCCCTCTTTCCCTCTCCTCCTCCTCCTCCTCCTCCTCTCGGTAGCTGCTGAAAATCCCATTCCCCGTGGGGCAGGCTAAATTGAATTGGCGTGTTTATATGAACAACAGGGCCGTTGCTTTAATATACCTTAGAGTTTATGCCTAATGCCTCCCTGCTAATACCGCTGGAGCCTGCCGCCCTAACTCAACACACAGTGCTTTTATGGAAGTCATAAAAGAGACACTATAGCAAGGGAAGAGAATGGTGAGACACACTGGGAGTGTGTTTGTGTTTGTAAGCAAGGCAGAGAAAGAGAGGAAAAGGTGAGACGCCCGATAATGCATCTTAACAAGTTATCGCTCTGTTTTATCACACCTTTTTAGGTTCCTCCTACAATACCCCCTCACTGGAAACCTGCACACACACAAACACACACGCATTCCTGCCAATGTGTGAATACCCTTCCAATGTGTGAATGAAAAAAAAGGAGGAGAGGCAGAAAGGGAGGAAGATTTTTTTTAGATTAGCGAGTAATGCTGAATAAATATCCGGAGATTTGGTTGAGGGGGTCGGTCATGCTCGTCGACTTGCAAACATCCTCCATTTTCTCTCCGTCTCCCCCTTTCTTTCTTCTTTTCTTTCTCTCCCCTGTCCCGTTTTCTCTTCTGGCCCTGTGTCAGCCTACAAAAGGCCCACAGTACAAAGGAGAGAAACAGGCCTGAGACACTCAACCCAATTACTATTGATCAGTCTGCACTCAGAGGACAGAAATGCACTCACACGCACGCACATACTTGCAAGCACACACACAAATCTGTCTAGATACAGAAAGTCCTGTAAGGTCAGAGATGGTTATTTGTTCACAGCTGATTTTTAAGAGTAACCACGCAGGACTGTTAAAAACTGGAAAATCCTGTAAAGCATTATATATTATATATATTACTTTTACTTAACCCCCAAAATACTGAGGTGTAACTGCATATCAGGACCAGGAGTCTTAACTGTACTTTAATTTTCATTATCTGGGCTGTTAAAAGCAAAGTAGCTACAAACTCCATGTGTTGATAAAACTATTTGGGAGGAGTTTGAAGCAACACCATCACAGAGAGGATACAATTATTTGAATGTGGTTGTTTATGTGGCTGTACATTCATTCGGGGATGTTTTATTCAAAGTAGATCTTGTTGGGAGTGAGGTTCAAGTTACTCCATTTTGCACAAAGAATTCAGACAAAGAGACCAAATTCAGAAAAGGACCAGAAAATAACATCTGTAGGTTACAAGGATATCAATACCTATCAGTGTGTTGTAACAGTGACCTGAAGCCAGGTGCTGATACATTTTAGTTATCTGTTTACAGCATTGAACATTTTCTCCTAAACAATGTACTCATCTGTATACTGTACTGGTCACAGCTTCTTTCACACCAAATGACAAGCATCTGACTGAGAGACTAAGATGTTTTTATGTACCTGAAGTAAAATCTTTTCAGATTTTTTTTACCACTACATTTGGAATATTTTCTTCATTTGTACAGTATGTCAACAGTTTTCTGTTCAAAAAATGTAGCTCAAATTCTTTGCTCAAGGCTAAAATGTGTGACATTTACTCACACAAAGAGACTGTAAAAAATAGTCTTTGTACTTTTGTTTCTTTGCATTAAAAGATATTATTTATCAAAAAGTCATCAAAATGGAAAAGATTCATAGTACGTTGTAACCTCAAATGCATTATTTTGAAGGGACTAAGGCTTTAGTAACAATTTTCATTGCCATTGCTGATATTTAATATTCAGCATCAAATCATATCAATACACTCATTTGTCCAAATTCAATTCCAGTTACTGTTTATAAATCTTGTCCAGACTGAAGCAGATGTATAAATAATGAATATCCATTCAAGTAGACTATTACATTTTGAATTGCTGCATAACTATTTAATGCTAAGTATAAACAGGGAACTGATGTTGACTATATAACACTGAATAAGAAGACACCTGGCGCTGCCTGAGAAGAGTCCAGCTGATCCCCAGGAAAAGAATTAACACAAAAAGCAAAACCTTTAAAAGTTTGCAGCGCCCTGCCTCACACACGCTCACAGACACACAAAACTAGGCTCACATTAAGGGTGTCATGAACTGTGTGTTGTCTGAAAGCCTGCGCCGAAATATCAATGACTAAACTCAACAATGAGTTGGTAACTATCTCCTTCGCTCTGATTTTATCCTCAATAATTAATTTTCTTTCCTACGCCGACTTTGGCTTTATCGGTTGCTCGCCGCCAGAATCTCAGCATTCCATTTAACCATAATCCCCCGGATAAAGGGGCAGCCTAGGTGTGCTAATGCACAGGCATGTGTGCACGCAGGAATACGTGCACGAGACAAGACTTGAACTTCATTCACAGACACACAATGCTTTAAACCAGGTACACAGATGTGCAAGGAAAGCTTGTCATACCAATGCTGAGGAAATTCATTTACCACATTTGGACGCATCAAGGGAACTGTGAATGTGTAGAATAAGGACATAATGTTTCCTGTCAGCTGTGTGACCTCTCAAACGGATCCAAGGTACAAGCTGGATTATTTTAGGCCAGCCTATAGCATGAATCTTAACCCTGCAAGCCCGGCATAGCAACAGCCACGTAACCAAGGATTGGTCTTGTTGTATGGAAGGATGGTTGGGAATGGGAGTGGAGGAATACAGAAATGGGATGGATGGAGGGAGGGGTGGAGCTGTAGGGTAAGGGGAGGAAAGGTGGAGTGCGGGTATAGATACGGGCTGATTTTGAGTTTCCAAGACACCCTTATCCTGCGCTGGCTTTGAAATATTCAGGATATCGTGCCAATAAATTCACTTCACCTCATGAAATCATGACATCATGAAAATCCTTTCGGCGATGATCACACTGATATAGAGATGCATCGATTAGTTGATTAATCGATTGGTCAATTGACAGAAAGATAATCTGCAACTATTTTGATAATCAATGAATTGTTGATATCATTTTTAAAGCCAAATTTCCAAACATTAGCGTATTATTTGTAATGATTTGCTCTTGGTCCTCTGTGATAGTAAATTCAATATGACGACACCTTCACCTTCAGAAAACTGTGACAAGCATTTTTTTTCTGTTTTCCGGAATTTTATAGACCAAACAATGAATTGTATTATTATTGTTTTTAATAATTATTAGCTGCAGTCCTACACCAATGTATTTTTTTGGCTGAAATCGTAAGTTCCTGAATATTCAATCTTAGCATGTGAGGGTATGGGCTGTGTGTTAAGTCTTATGTGGACATGAAAGAATACTACCTTGAATCATCAGGAATTATTAGATAGATATCAAGCAATGCAGCTGCAAAAAAAATGTCCTTAAATTATTAACAATGAATAAGAGTTTTGGTTTTAATAAAAATCTGAATCTCGATCAGTCATCTAATACCTGTGTGTTTTTAAAATACTGTACATTTTTCAGACAGATATAGGCTCTAACTCTCTCTCTTTAAAGAGTAAACATTTGCATTTCCTCCTTCCGTTTGGCATTTGGTCTTTAGCATGTTCTACCAAACATCTAAATCCTTGTATTTAAGGGCCTATTAACTGGCAAGCTCTTAGATCCTAATGGGACTCCTAATTAGCGCTTTATTGAAGGCAGGTGTGATGGAAAGGTCAACCAGTTAAGCTTACGCATGTCATAAATATGTAGAACCGATGAACAGCAATCAGACAACATACTGTATATAACAGTAGGTAAAATCAGAAGATGAAGGGAAAGTGAGTGAGAGAAAGGAGGAGGAGGATGAAAATGAGGAAAGAACTGGAGTGACTGAAATTAAAGTGAGTGCCAGCTAGGCCAGACCAGGCCCAGCTGGTCTCTGTCTGACGAGAGCCTTAATTAAGAGACATGGGGAGAAGCCTTGGAATGGCCACATACACACTGCCAGGAGCCTCTGGAGGGGAAACTGCTAAACAGGCACACTTGTGTGTCTGTGTGGTGCACTGCCAAGTATCTCACACACACACACACACACACACACACACACACACACACACACACACACACACACACACACACACACACACACACACAACCCCCCCCCCCCCTCCCCCTCTGGGACCTTGTGAAAAACATTGCCCAGCTATTATTAGGCAACCCTTTGCATACCGGAGCAAGTGCACTAACCCTAAATGTGTGTGTGTGTGTGTTTGGGGTTCTCCCTCTTGTCCTGTTGACTGTTAAACTGTTTAACTTCTGATTCCAAAACAGCTCTCTCCTCCTCTACCGGTGCTGAAGATGGGAAATGAAAAGTGAGAGGAATAAAAGGGGGGAGGAGGGGGGAGAACGAGGCGAGGGGAGAAGGGTGATTTTGTGGATCCATGACTGCCTTTGCTCCCCCCCACCACCACCACCACCATCCCTCTCACCCACCCCTGCTCACCCCTCTTCCTCCTGTTCCTCATCCCAAAAACGTATTAATATTAATACATATCCCTCCAACCCCTTCCCCTCAACTCCACCATCCCCAAAAAATATCACCACCCTAGGCTACCAGTTAATAAAGCCCTCTCGACGACCCCTCCCAGCCCCAAAACCAAGGAAAGACAATAAGGGGAAAGTTCTCCGGCCAAATAAAAGAACAGAAATTAATACAGTCCCACGGGATCCCCCTCTCTCCCACTGTCACCCCCACAATAATTTGATTTCCTATTAAGTGATTGCTTAATTATAATGATTATTATTGGTAATTGTAATTGACATTTTTTTTCTCTGCTACTCTCCTCTCTGTCCCTTCCCTCCAGGTCTCCTTAAAGGACAAGACAGGTTGTGCAAATGCACAAGAGACTTAAAAAAAGGAGAAAGATGGTGGCGTAACAGAAAAGCACTTGACAATCTGTCATTTAAAATAAACTGACTACCCCTGTCCACCTGAACATACAATGTGTGATTACGGTTGCTGAGGCTAAGAAGTTTTATTTAATCATACATGAGTGTGTTTCAGTGTGTGTGTGTCTGTATTCGTCTAGATGTCTTATCCTGTAGCTTCAGGGCACAATGTCTGCTGCAGGTCTCCTTAGAAAAGAGATTCTTTATCTCAATGGGATATCCTGGTTAAATAAAGGTTAAAGAAGAACACCCCCCACCCCCTTTCACACATACACACACACACACACTAAACTACAGTAGGGACCCTCTGGTCTCCAGTTTATTACCCCTTCCTCCAGGCTACAGTTACTACAAACAGGAGGTCATGTGTGTTTTCTATTTAAACAAAAAAACAAAAAAACAACAATAATAATAAAAAACTCACATTTGTGCTGACACATTTGGCCGTGAATTGTAAAATTAAAAATTAAAAAAATCACACAAGGTAAAACCCACAGTTCAACAGTGCAACATCCAAACCGTGCTGAAAACTATTTCATTTAATGTCACATTCTTTCTCTATTCGGAACTAAAGACGGTGAAACTTCGTTCCAGTGGGCCAGGGCACGGTTATTGGGCTCATCTCAGGCGTGGTGAGGGTGACACCAGCTCACACACACTTTTGTCTTTAGATGCGCACACCTTCACACTCCAACACACACAACATTCAAACCTTGAATCACACCTTCACTTTCACTTGAAAAATCTTCTCTCGTTCCAACAATTCAAAATATTAAAACTGCAATTATCATAGCCAACGATGAATATAAGAAGAGTTTCGACTGTCATATTAAACCATCAATTTCCAACCTTCAATTTCAAAATCGAAATATCATCCACCCACTGAAGAATGCTGGTTTCAAGACGGATGGGCTGCGGTGTATGTGTCTAAGTTAGCCGAAATGTTTTCCTCTAGATTATATTTAAATGCTGCCCCTTACTGACGCTGAAGAACAAACAGACGCATTAATACAAATGAGCACCTGCAGCCACAACCACAGATGTCTGTGGGTGTTTTTAGTCAAAGTTTCCAAGAAAAGAAAAATAGAGAAATACATTTTCATAGATTATTTTGACAAAGATTACTTTCAGACAGGATACTGATGCACAAGCACAAAAAAAAGACAAGCAGCACAGACGTAGCACAGCTAGATATACTAGCGATGACTAATAGCAGGAATAATAATCTCCCTGTAATTCTACTAAATGAATGCAAGTAAGGATAGAAAAAGGTTGCAGTAAACAAATAAATAATCAAAAGATCATAAAAATTACTCTCAATAATTATGTACAATAAAACTCTATTTAATTTGCTGATACCACAGTGATCAATACAATACTTGGCCAGCAAAATCCAATATCAATTCAATGTAAACATCTTAAATTCATGATCAAACTAATATAAATTTGTGACAGCACAAATTAGAAGTACAAAGCCTCACACGAACCAATTCAATCGTGGCCGACATGTTACGAATCTGAAACGGTTCACAAGACAAACAGCTGTTTCATTTAGCTCAAAAAACATGCAGCGTTGAAAGCAGATTTGTGGTTTTGCTTGGAGCCACACAACTGTAGGTGAGCGGCGTTACATGTGAAGATTGACGAAGACAGGACTGACAGACAGCGCTGGATGTCAGTCTGTGCAGACAGAAATCCAGCCGTGTTTAAGCCACTCTGAGATCTTAGCCTGGAGACAAACCGTCCCTGACCGACAGCATTACCATGGCCGATTCTTTTCAAGGCCTGTCTTATCCACTTTAGCTTACCCACTCTCATCTCTCTCTCCCTCTGTCTGATGCGGAGCCTCGCTCTCCCTCCTTCCACACAGATTTCTTTAGATACGAACTCAAGAGCTGTTTCACATTCCTTCCAATTTGCTCAGAAATACTACTGCCCGCTCCCTGTTGTTCTTCGGTCATGTTAAGGATCAATTTTCCTAATTTTTGTCCACTAGAGGACATGGGGCTGAGCTTAAGGAAGGAAACATGAATTGACAGTGAACGTGTTTAGCAATGACAAGAACAAAAAAAAGAGCAATGAAAAGTGAAATGAGACTAAACAAAGGCACTTTAATGAAACTTTCTTTACTGTTTCACATACGTTAAGGTGAGCTCCCTATAACATTATTAGCAAACATCCTGCACTTCATTCTGAAAAATGAATACCACAATCAAGGCACCACTATGTCCAAAACTGACAAATAACAAGCACTAAATGCAGCTAAATAATCAATCTGAAAATGTTGTCTTTCCATTAAATGATGAATTTATTTTAGTTTGACATATATAAAACATCCACTCAGAGAACAGGACAAGAGATTTGATCGAGTTTGTCACCAAATGTGACCGCTTACTGATAAGATCTTTGAAATGACAAAAACTGCAGTTTCTTTTACCACATTAAAGTTGTCATTACATTTCAGTGGCTGTCGGCGTCAAATGATTGTTCAATCAGAAGCTTTTCAAAAATGAAAGCATCTGGCTTTCAACTGAATTTTTATTTTGCATGCGCTAATATTAGGCCTACTCAGTAATCTGATCTCATTTGCATATCCTCTGTAAAAACTGGATAATACAAGTCAAACTATGGCACAGCGATTTCATGGTGTGTGTGTGTGTGTGTGTGTGCGCCTGTTCAAACACACTGTGTGGTAGTGTGGGTGTGGCGTTACACCTCGTGTGGCACTGGGCAGCTAAGATAAGAGCTGATCCTATCCATGCCTCCCTTCTGCAGCGCCCGCCCGCCCACCCACACACCCACAACACACACACACACACCACCACAAACCTACACACACCAAGTGTGGTACCCTGCATGCCATTGTAATCTCATTTTACAATCCCAATGCCCTGAACATAAGCACACACTCACACTCATAATCACGGCCACAAACACGCAGAGAAGCCAACTAAATCCATATTTTACTCTGCTCGCACTGTGAGTTAGGATGATACACATTTCAAAATATACAAAAGGCCAACTGAGGTCGCAGGAGTGCAAGAAGCTTCAGGCCCAGAGCAACACTGAAGCCTTCTTCTGATACCATCGCTCTATCAAGCACATACTCAGGTGAACACATTTGTACCCTGTTTTTATAAACAAATATGAGAGTATGAAAACATTATGCGTATCTAAACTGAATAGCAAGACTATAAAATACAGCAGAAAGAAAATTATGCTTGAAGAGAGGAGTTAGAGGTGACCAGAGAAGAAAAGAGCTTACCTTCCTCCTCTGAGAGACAGAGAGAGCTAACCTTTGGGTACAAACACAAAAACACTCTCCCTTCTCTCTAATTCACCAAGACTTTCAGTAGAGCGCACACACACACTGATACACACTCAGAGAAACTCTGATGTGATCGGCCACCCCGATAGCGAGCTGACTCTCTAAGCCTCAAACAAAGTTTGGTGTGCACTGACCACGACTAGAGGGACAAAAAAGCAAGGGAGAGAACTGGGGGGAGCAAAGGAGAGAAAAAAAGTGAGTGTGATCACTGAGTGAAGTTTAACCACTTACGATTCAAGTTTAGCTTCAGCACACCCCGCCTACGCCCCAGATTCATTCACAGGAAAGTACGCGCACAGCTCTCCGGGTGGGAGAGGCACTGAGCTGGATTTTGGGAAGCCCTGATTTTTCTCTCTTGTTCCTTCTGGTTGCTGCTGCATAGCTGCCAGACAGGCAGACGGCCCTCGCTCATCCCCCTTTTCTCTACTATCTTTTCTCTTTTCCTTATCCAGTGTCCCTACAGATCCACCCACCAACAGCCAGGTGACAGATAGCCTCTTGAGCCGTGCACGTGTGTGCATGTGTGTCCATATGTCCATGTATTTGATAAAAAAACATGTGTGAGGAAGTGAGTAAAGATTAGATTGTAAAAGTATGTGAACAAGTGGCACCATGTAGGAGAGAGACAGAATGAGAAAGAGGATGAAAGGATTCAATTTCTGTATGTGAGAGGGAGAGACTAAGTGTAGTGAATGTGATTTGATGGTGATGCTGAGATGGGGTTTAGGCGTACAAATACTATTAGTCACTGCTGTGCAAACCTGTTACTCCGTGCATTTGCAGACACCCGTGCACACACACACACACACACACCCACACACATACACATACACAACTGTAAAACACAAAGCAAGGCTCTTAGACTACAGTAGTCAACACACAGCATGGCATATAAAAACAGGAATCAATCTTTATATTTATCCAACATCCCCCGGTTATGGATGTAACGGTTATTGTAGTGATAAAAATTCAGCCAGCCATATCTCAGTGACCTAAGCTTGGCCTTCTCACTCCATTTCTTTGTAAAATAAAAAGGGTATGTGAAACAAATTCCCAGAAGAAAAAAATAAATCAGCATACTATCCCAGCTGCAAACAGTATTAAAGACACAATGGCAAAGAGGAAGAGAACAGAGATCATCAAAGCTGCATTCCAGTTACATACAGTATATGTTTTTAAATATATATATATACAGACACTAAATATATTGTTATTCCAACTCTTTCTGCAGAGTGGAAATATATAATCAATACAATTTTACCATTTTGTACTAAAAGGAAGTAATGCCATATGTAACGGCAATCAAACTAATTTTAGAATGTCAAATTCAATTAGTCCAATTGAACTCTACAAAGAAAAAGCTAAATGTTTTTCAAAAAATATAATACTTTTCCTTCAGAAAACTAGCTGAGGTATTAGCCACCTGGATATTGTGATCAATTGAAATCACAATTCAACTGGCGAAACAGCCAAATTAATTTAATGGCATTTTCTGTATGAAATAGCACCAGTGATTTTTTGATTTAATGGTTTTAAAAGTTAAGAGCAAATTCATTTGATGAAGTAAGTAAAGATGGTCTTTGTTTTATGTAAAATGGCCCATATCTTCTTTAAACACAGTAGGTGACCCTGGCTGGTATTCTCGGTTTTGTTTTTTTTTAATCATCAGGAAAAGACCAATATCAACCATGTGTTGCCACAGTACACTATGTATGGCACTCAGCTCCAAGCTAGTTAGTTCCCAAAGATACAAGTAAAATATATTCAGTTTAATTTCTGTTAAGGCAGGTTACTGTAGTTTTAAGCAAATGTTACTCAACTGGAGATAATGCATTTGTTGTGGACTATTTTCAGCAACAGATGAACACAGGCGTGGTGCACTAGTGAGTGTTTACAGCAGCAGGATGGTATATGTGGGACTGACTCAAAATAAAAAGTGTCCATATTAGTAGTAAAGGTGAAAATGGTCAGCTAGTGCAACAATGTGTTTTAAAGGGCACCTATTATTGTTTTCCTTATTTTCTATCATATACATGTGGCCATGTATACATGAGGACATGAGGTAAACATTTGTCGAAGAAATCTCTGCGAGCAAAAAGGACCAGCTTCAGACTGTTCTGAACACTCAGTTCTTCTACTTTGGGGCCGAGCTGACATCAGCTTGTGACGGTCATCTACTCCACAACAGCACTCAAGTTCACAGCTCCACTCCGCTAACATTATGCCATGTTTCTATTATTTTAAGAGTAGTCGTGCCGAGTCATAACTCAGGTCAAGCTGGCACACTGTCAGTGTTATACCATAACACAACAGGGCAAAGTAAAATAAATAGTTTAATATGAAACAGTAAACAGGAAGTGTTGGGTTTGCATTGGTAGTAACTCAACACAACTCTGATACGGCTGCCCTTCAGCAGCGTCCAGAAAGCTGGCCAATCAGAACACAGTGGGCTCATAGCATATATATGTATAGTAGGCCTTAAAGAGAAGAAGTTAAGACTGCCTGTTAGGACACAGAGGCTGAACTGAGGGGCTGCATAAAGGGCCAAAAATCCAAAAATAAAGTCCAAAACTAAATACAGAACTGGAAATGAGCATGATAGGTGAAATATGGACAACAATGGAGCTCTGTGACAGAGAGGAATAAATTATATCAGGTTTTGGCTGGAAAGAAAATACTTTTTAGTGGGATCAGTTAATTTTCATGTGATTTTTTTGACCAAAACAAAAATATCAAATTAAAATGCAGCCTTATCCTTCAAATTACTCATTTACTCAGCACCTTGTTAGTGTGTAGAATGGTAAGTGGAAAACAGCTCAAGGCATTTAAGGCTCTTCCCTTAAATTTCGTTACCTTCATTTCCTTTTTTTTTTGACTAAACCCTACCCCCATCCCTCTCACTTTAAGACCCCTTTCACACCACACCCATGACCCCCCATGTGCAGACATGAGGTCAAGCTCCAAAGATCACAGAGAGAAGCCAGACGAGAGGGGAAGGGGGGGGGCAGAAACCTAAAATCCTCCTTTCCTCCCAAAACCAGGCCAAAACCTCAAGCCTTCCCATCAGCTCCAGACCCCCTCCTTTAGCCCAGTTGTGTGTAGAGGAGGCAGTGAGCACTCTTGCAGAAACATCAGCCCAGGGAAATTCAAATGAGGAAGAAACAGTGAGAGAGAGACAGACAGAGGGAGGGAGAGTGGGAGAGAGAGGGAGCACAATAGTGAGAAAATAGGATAAAAGAATGAGATGGGAGAGTGTTAGGTAGGAGGGAGAAGGGAGGGGGAAGAGGAGCTGAAGAGGTTGCTGAGGTTGCAGGTTAAGATAATGTGTAGATCTGAAGAGATTTGCAGAGAACATTTTTATTCATTTTTTGATTACCCCCATCTCTCCGTTTGTTTGTTTTTGGTATTAGTGTTATGACTGTTGGTATGTGTGTGTATGTACACATGCATGCTGATTAGAACTGGAATATTTTATAAACACAAATATTCAGACTTGAACAAACCTGCACGCACATATCAATACATAATGCACACAAACATACTTAAAGATGCATCAGAGAAGCGAGCAACTGGGCAGACAGTGCCAGGAATGTTAAGAGCTTACAAATTCGTAAACATGCAGACACAGATGCTGCATATGTACACACAAACATGCACGCAGGCGGCAGATTGTTCACAGTATGGCCCATCGCTGTGCCCGCTCCTTATCAATGTGCTGCAGGTAGGGTAAGTGTTCTGATCGAGCTGGACCATACTAAATGACTCTGTGCTTCCGTTCTCCTGGTCACACACATTTACATCCAAAAAAACATATCACAAAGCTCTGAACAATGCTCAACACAACCAGTAAAACACTGCACAATGCACATACATAAACAACTTATAAATGAACATACACACACACACACACACACACACACACATACACACCTGCATTAAAGTCAGAGCTTCCCTCCAGGTTGAGTGAGATCGTGTGGTCTCCATCCTGATTTCCTCGGCCCAGGAGCATCCAGTTCTCCAGATCATCCGAATCAGATGACTCTGATGACTCAGATGACTCAGATGACTCAGTCTCAGATTTGGACTCTGACTCTTCTGAATCAGATTCTGAGCTGCTCGAGTCCACATCCACTGGGACTTTAAGATTCTTCTTCCTTTTCTGGGATACCTAGATGACCAAACAAAAATGTTTAACATCTACTGCAGCAAGTGACTTGAAAGTATTGCTACATGCCCCACTGGCTGCTGCAGTTGCACTCTGCAACAGCAATCAGGAAGCTATAGTAGCTGATGTTTACCAAGTGGCTGCCAGAAGTGCAAATTAAGAGTAAAGAAACCAAGAAATCTCCCAGGATGAAAACATTACGTCATGTGTTTTGCCTATGAGGGTCAGGTGGTGTCACGCAAGGACAACAAAAAGTAGCTGAGGATGGAAAACAGACAGTTACTGTGTTAATGGCAGCATCTTAACCATGATCAGTACTGAGAAAGTAAAAAGGTCACATATATCTGACTTGGTCCTTTATAATGCAGACCTTCTGGAAAAAGCAATTACTTGGATTCCTCACGTCAGTCATTCACTGCTAGAATAAATCATTAGTTGTCACAATAACACTGTGTTATATAATTGATGCTGCACTGATTCTGCTTCATAACAAAGTCAATTCTGAACACAGAGATATGACAGAGATATTTTTAAATTCATTTTGACCTGTGATTCACGAGCATATCAAAAGCCCTGATCACAAAAAAGTCAATACATCTCTCCAAGAACGATAGAAAAACTTAAACTCCATATCAATATTATAATGTTATATGCCATTATATATGCCAGACAATCCACATTTTTTAGTTTTCTTCAGTATCATAGTAATCCAGTGACAGACGTCTGTACATACAAGCAAATAGAAACTAATCTAAGCTTATTCGGCATGACTTTTCATGGTGTCAGTTTGCTAAAATCTAAACAAATACAAGCTGATTGAACAGGGTTCACAGCTCCCTAAATATATATACACATATAAATTATACTTTGTTTACATCCCCCAAAGCATTGTGGGAACTGTAGCAAAACTGAGAGCATTATTATCCCCCAAATTTAAGCAAGACAAGGAACAAAGAATAATAAGAGTGACAAAATCCATCAATAAACTTTTTTCATGTTGCACTAACTATATTTTCATTGCATTACTAATAATCTGAATTTTATATTCCTTGAACTCTGCCAATCTCCTCTACCCATTCATATACATATATCTGTCCTGTGTTTAAAAACATCAGACCTACAGACAAAAAACTCAATGATCACAATTTAAGATTGCTGCAGGGGTGATGGTAACTGGGGGTTGTAGTTGTCTCAAAATTGTCAGAGGGGGATCTTCAGTGTCAGACTCTAGGTTGTACTTCAGCAATCAGCTCATGCAGTGATTGAAATTAACTGAACAATTGATTAGTCTGACCCACACAGTAGACAATTTCATATACCAAAGCAATGACACACACACACACACACACACACAGCATCTCACTCTCTTGTTCTCTACCTGTTGGACAGGGGTGGATGTCTGCAGTTGGCGTAAATTCCGACCCTTTAAGGCACAGACCCCTACGTCATCATCGGAAATGTCACCATCAGCAGTGTCATCCTCAGAGATGGAGATAACATCAGGGCTGGAGGCAATGACGATGACCTCCTCAAAAAGTAATGATGTCGACTTCTGACCTTTAACATCACTTTTTCCCCTTTTCTGTTTATCACATTTCTGTAACTCTTCCTCCTCCTTCTTTTTCTTCTTCTGCTTGGTCTTCGTCTTCAGGTCTTGCCGTAACTTGACAGCACTAGATGATGGAGGCCTGATTTCCGCACTGCATTCTAGCTCTCCATTTACATCAATATCTGTAGTCTTCTTGGTCTCCTTAAGCTGCGGACTGTCCTGACCCTGTCCCTCTCCCTCGTCTCCTTTGTCCTCCTGCTCCTCCACCTCTCCAGGATTGGAAGAGTAGTGAAGCTGGCTGTAGAGGCGGAACTCCAGCTCACTGTTGGCCTCTGACCCATCAGAGTCCCCAACATCATCTTTGTAGAGATCATCCTCCAAGTCCTCTCGGTCCTGATAGCTACAGTACATCACCACCACAAAGCACTCTCAGCACATACACACACACATACACACACACATACACACACGCACACGAAAACACTCACACCTTGGGAAATGGTGACCCGGTGGCTGAAGCTGAATGCAGAGATAAAAACAGACACAAAATCAAAGATGGGTTATTTTAGTAATCAAGTCATCAAAATGAATACACAGTCATGACATTACAAGCTTAAATACCATGTAAAAACTATAAATATATGTGTAACAATGTCATAATGTTAAAACTGCACTTTAAGAAACTGAGAACCCATTTATAAATAATGCTCACTTAATATCATAATATTAATATCAATCACATTTTTTAAAGTCCTTAAATACTCACAACTGAGAGGCTGAAACTAGCTTTAAAATGACTTAAATTAATTCTTAATTACGAAATAGTTGTCGATTATTAAACTTAACATCTAAACTTAACACCTAATCTAACATCGATTACCTTTCTGTTCGACTAATAATATAATAAACTAATAATATAGTAAGGAGGTGTATTCAAGTGCAGTTCACAAGCTTTTTCACCCTCTGTTTAAGAATCAGCAGCTAAACAGTACTGTGCTCTAAAGCAATGTTACTGGAAAATCAAACACCACATAAAAATAAGTAAAATATAGAGAGAGAGCATGAATTTCGGAGTTTCTTATTGTATAAAGTTTGTTGCTTGGTTGCAAGTCCTGCAGATTTGCAACGATGAATAAAGCCAAACTGAGACCCATCTGTCCTAAGACCTAGTCCGATTCCTTCACTTAAAGTATTGGCTAAAACAAGTACCTGTATAATACCAACTCTGTTTTTCCCTTTTTAATTTAAAACCTATCTACATCAATCTCTTAATGTATTCAACATGGTGCACTCACATCTGGACAAGGTCAATGACAATCTTGACTATCTTGATTGGTATTGGTATTTTATAGAAAAGGGAAAGTATTTTAAAGTATCCATTACATGGAAATACACAAAGGAAAATACCTGAAACTGGGCCTCTCTGTACTTACTATGGCCCCCTCGACTTGTCAGTAGGATCAGCTCTTTTGTCAAAGCATGTTTAACCCACCATGGAGTAGAGTTTTGTTTACGGGTGATTAAATCAATCTTTTTTTTTTCTTACCAGCATTACATACGGAGTGAAAAACATGACATATTGTTGAGAAAGATTCTGCTGGAAGGCTGGATCTTTAGTTAATTGCACTGTTACAAATGTAAATAGGTTTTGAATTGAGGTTTTTCTACTTCTGGAACAAAACCTGAAAGCTTTGGTTTCACTCCAGGTCTCTATTACCCAGATTATTTGATGGATACCTGACATTAAAATTATATGTCATCAAATTAAAAAATATCAGCCATTCTCAAAAGTAGTAGTGATCTTGTTTTACTGTTTTAAACATCATGAAATAGTTTCAAAATACCCACTGTTTGTGTTGCTAGGCAACATCTTGCATAACTGGAAGGGGTTCAGGATGCTGGGCCAGGAGTTTTTAAAATTGGAAGAGCAATTTTAGTGGTTGCTCCCAAATTCTCGATAAGCTGAGCCCTGCTGCATCCTGCTCAGGGTCAACCTTTCCATCTTAGATTACGCTATGCAGCACTTACGATACTTCTGCATCATTCTCTCTTTCCCTCTCCTTCTCCCCATCTCTCTATTTTCTGTCCAGTTTTGTTCTGATTTCCCCTCTGCTTTCCCCTGTAGCTGTCCCTCTTCAGACCTGCACCATGCAGCTTCACCACAAAGGTCCTACCTTTCTTCCTCCTATTGTTAGTGTTTTGGATGTCCAGATTCACACAAATATAAAATGTTTTTAAGTTTGCATAGTTCTCAATGAGATTTTTTCATCATTTTAGTTGTGGTGGTGGTAACACAAACCACAAAATATCATTGTTGCTGTCCTTAATAATTGTTTAATACTCAATCATGGTGCTGGGCAATAAATCAGTATTATAATATTGATATAATTAAAAAAATAAGCCCTACAATATTGTTGCAATATTGATATCAAGGTATTTGTTAAAAAAACACATATGGTGCATCACCCAACCCTACTGGAGCACTAAGAATTGCAAAGAAACACTATAGGTCAGGTGTCACCTTCTTCCAGCCAATCAAAATACAGATTTTTCAGTGACCACAGTATAAAAATACTTGGACTATTATCTACAGCAATGAAGAACAAGTAGTGACAGGCCAACATCAATTACAGAAAAGGCACAGACTCTGGTCTTGTTCTGAAATCCATAAGGGCTTGTTAACAAAGCTGAGGAAGAGCACGCTTCAGTTGCACTCACTTTTTTTCTTCTACCTGTAGACTGTTTCATCAGTGCTTTGGTGCCAACAAACAGCTCCAAGTTCATCACCTGTGAGGTGAGGATGTCAGCAAACTGTTTAACAAGACATCATCTGGGACTCACTTTGAATGCTTGAAGCTGTGAAATTATCTTCTTGTGACATGCTATAAAACACACACTGTGCTACTAATTTTCCCAATCTCTGTCTGTCTCTCTCCCTCTCTCTCTCTCTCTCTCTCTCCCTCTCACACAGGCAGGCAGCGAACAGAAAATGGCACTGGCCCATTGCTCTGTCCAGTCCTGCGTGTCTGTGCCATGATGGCTGGAGATGATTGGCTCCCAGACCGCACACACGGCAGAAACGCCACGCTACACAGTCACAAGCTGCCCGCCGGGGATTAAAATGACAGAAAGAAGAGTCTTACTGGCTGCAGAGGGAGAGTGTCATTTATGTGTAAAAAGTTTAGCAGTGCACAGGGACCTGAAGCCGACAAATGACTGCAGTGGTGGAACGTAACTAAGTGCATTTACTCAAGTACTGTACTTAAAGCTCTTGCAGAGTCATGGTCCACAAACAGAGGTGTTTTCAGTTAATCTATATAATTAAAGCCCCTCTCAGGACTGTGTGGGTGTGTGCGGCCTGTACTCAGCTGACATTTCCCCAACTCTCCTGTTAGCTTTTTCACATGTAATAGTCCTTCCTCAACACGGAAGACATTTTAATGTGTCACAGTAGGAAAAGCTTGTGTAAATAATAAAACGATTTCCGGCTATTTCCACAAAGCTGCTTCAGTTTTAGCTCCCTGATATTGTGCATGATGGTTCACTAGTCATTAGTGGACATTTGAATTTAACAAAGCTATCATTGATGACACTTGTAGCTTCCGTGTGCCTACTGGTTTGGTGACGAAATACCTATTATACTTCTGTGCAACATAACCCAAAGCAGGTGTCTAATAAAGCCAAACAGCTGATAACACCTGTGTGTCTACTTATTTTGGCTAATTGGACCTCTTCTCAGGAGAGGTATATACAGGCTGTTTGATGGATATCCACACAACACCTAATTGAGGCTTTGTTGCTCCTATTAAGGTGGGATGTACTGCACCTTTATCATTCCTATTAGTTAAAGGAATACAGGGACCTCATGTACATCCCGGCATAGCTCAAACCAACTTCAACCTGACCAGAAGTCTAATCAGTCAGAATAATACAACTGTGAGGTACTTATTTAGAAAATGTCTATTTTATCTACTTTTAGGACTGCATGTGATGATTATTCTAATTACTGATAAGTTATACTGATTATTTTCTCTATTGATCAATAAGTTGTTTGGTCTATAAAATGTCCAAAAATCACTGTTTCCTACAGCCCAAAGTGATGTCCTTAAATTACTTGTTTTGTCCCAACCAACAGTTCACAACCCAAATCGCAAAACAGGATCATCTTATAAAATATGGTGCACTGATATAAACTGTGAATAAGCAGCTTAAAGTAGATCCACCTCAACCAACAGTATCTAAGTCCTACTAACATGTTACTTCTAATACTTCTAATTCTGAATGCATATCCTTTACCTGGTGCCCAAATGAATACTGAACTAGGTTGTTCTAACCACAATCATCCCTCTTGTTCATACTGAGCATTGGAAGATCATTTCATAACGTAGGTAATGAGAGCTAACTTCAATCCTCCTTCGGTTTTCATTTGAGCACCTGACTGTTGCTTTTTAAGACAGGCTGGTAACTTATCTTTTAAGGTGTGTTAAGTGTATATTGTTTATGACAGTATTAAAATCATATCTTATCTTCTCTGCTGTCAGTCCACTTACGGACAGCCCTTAAACATAAACAGGAAAAACAGACAAATTAAGAAATCAATGTACTGATTTGATGTGTGGCTGCCATGATGTTTGATTCCTCAGGTAAACACACACCGATGAGAGTAACAGGGTGTGATCCTGAGCACACAAGTGAGACTGATTACACCAAAATGACCATTAAAGCGGCAAATTCACCAGTTTTGTGAGTAGCTCCTAACTTCAGTTAGTTAGCTCAGTGCTAGCACCGGCTAGCAACATGCTAACTAGCTACCAGTCACACTGAGGCTAAAGCTAGCTGTTGTTTAAAGCTACAGTTAAACGAAACACAGTAATTTCGCCCCAAAAAGCCAAATAGCTAAATGAAACAGCCCCTGAGCAGTGACTGCTTCCAGTTATTTCTGAATATCGACCATGCCTGGTTAGCATGTGTCCCCCCTGTCAGTCCACGTGTTTATAAGCAGCACAGCAGCCGGATGTAAACAATGAAGGACTTCAGTCACAAACATCCATCAAAGACAGACGATAATGGAGACTATAGCCACCCTGCGTCACGCCAACACTGAGCATGTTTCATGTTTATTGTCAATAATCATAAGCTCACCTTTTATCCAACAAACTGATGAGGTTACATGTGTCGGAGGCTGCTCTCTCACTTCCAGCCAGAGGGAGACAGACGATTAACATCCGGGTTTGTCCAAAGGAAAGCGGTTGGCCGAGCGTAACGTTTCACTCCGTCAGGCCAAAACCCAGGAGATATTACAGAGGCTGTAGTGAAACTGTCAGCTGTTGTGATTGTGTTTGTTTCAAGATAACCTCCAGAGATTTTTTATAAAAGCTATCTACACTGAGTAATAATTTGTGTCTAATATGTTTTTTCCATACAAAAAAGTTAAATTAGGTCTATCTCATTAAAATCCTTAAATGACATCTAAGCTACTCCTATTCTCCCTCAATAGAAATTCATGGATATGTGAATATGCAGATACAAGTTTAATTTCTGAACCCTCAATGTCTCTGTCTTCACTGTAAAGTCCATTCTCAGTGTTTCTTCACTGGAGGATTCAAGTTTCCACATCACACTTGTGTAAATTCAGTCTTGAACCAGGATTGGCCTTCAAGCTGTGATGTCACAAATCATGCTTCACTTAAAATGTTTTGTTTTTTCAATGAGCACAGAGAAATTTCCCACTGTCAGCAGATGAATGTGAAAACAGCTTTCTAGTGTCAAAATCTGTACATACATAAGTCTGCACAGTGAAGCTCAAACATCCAACTGGAACAAGAAGGAAAACACATTTTTGAGTGGAGAGGGACTTTCAGTTGTGGGTTAAGTCCTCACTGTTAGCTCGATCTGAGTGAATTAATCATGTGCTGACATGGACCGTCAGTGTGTCTGTGCACTATTTGCTCATCTGAATTTGGTGTCATTATATTCTTCTGATATCCTAAAGGAAGGGTTAGGGTTAGGTGATGTGATGTGGAGTTTGTAGAAGTAGTATAATTAGTATAATTATAGGATTACCAAATCATTTCCCTGTAGGAGTTTTTTTTTCTTACTAAGACTATCTATAATGACCAAAACTGTGAATCTATGAAATCCGACGAGACATTTAGTAAAGAGGTTCTGCAAGTCAGCACTTCCCACAGGGGCAGGTGGTGATTTTAAGGTTATGGAAAGTTTTAAAGTACAGAAAAAAATACATTTTCAATCATACAAATTTAAAGGATAAGGCTAGTGATTTTCTATATTGTTCTTATTGTCAACAAATCTCAAGTGAATCCCCGATAAACTTGATCAACTCATCCTCTAACCAGTATTATGTGTGTATCCAAACCCTGATATCTTATTTCTTTGTGATGCAGACCTCCATTGTTGTCCAAAAACTTACAAACTTACAAACAAACTAATTTTGAGAGAGAATTAATGAATAGTTTTTTATCTTTAGGCTGACTGATAAATCATCATACAAAACTGTTCAGGTTTGACAAAAGAAATAGAAATCCACTTACAATGATAGCAGATCTAAAGTGGATTTCTACTGATGGCTAAAGGGTTTGGGACGCTGACCATGCACTCATGACATCCCTGGTTTAAGTCTAGCTGGGGGAAGTTTACTTCATGTCATATCTCTCTCTCTCTCTCTCTCTCTCTCTCTCTCTCTCTCTCTCTCTCTCTCTCTCTCTCTCTCTCTCTCTCTCTCTCTCTCTCTCTCTCTCTCTCTCTCTCTCTCTCTCTCTCTCTCTCTCTCTCTCTCTCTCTCTCTCTCTCTCTCTCTCTCTCTCTCTCTCTCTCTCTCTCTCTCTCTCTCTCTCTCTCTCGTTCTTTACTATCACTATCTAAGGCATAATGCCAACAAAACACTTGCATAAAAACATACCTCCAGGGCCTGATTGAGCTCTAATGTTATGCAAAATATTGTGAGCTTATGGTGGCACATATTCTTTGTGCTCAAAGAGTACCCATTAACTTCATTATTGTGATTTTTAAAAGTCATTATTTAAGTTACTGTTGAATTGTCAACTGGGCTGCTTTACTTCCGAGGCATCATATATCTTTTTCTACAGACAAAAGATCCAGCAGAGCTCTGCACTGTTTTTCACCACATAGACTGTTGTCACTCTGATGGATGCAAAGCGTGTTCACCTTCCTCAATAAGGCACAAATATTAGCTATGAAATGTCAGAATATGTGCACTGAGTGTGTGCATGCATGTCTGAGCGACTAGTATGGACCTTCAGGCTTGTGCTATTATTACATGTTGATGGAAATGTAAATCTATATGTAAATGTAATTCAGCAGACGAGCTATCGCCATCAGTCATATTTATTACAAGTTGAATACAGCAAAATTATGCCATCCTGGCTCTCCTGCAGACTGTGTAACATTAACATCCTTCTTTTCCTCCCCTTCATATCATGATAATAATTGTGAACTCTGTATATCCAGCTATAGGCACCCCTGTCATAATAACAGTGAGAAAATGGTGCCATGATAGCGAATCAGAGGGTGAATGCCATCTGATTCCAGAGGTTTCTCCATGCGTGTCAACACAGGAAAGGCCATCAATGAGTTAGGATTGTTTCCTACCAAAGGTTAGGCTGCACTTCATGTCTCAACACTATCACCTCTTTTTGGCCATGTATACATCTCATACACACACATACACACACTTATGATCCTGCATCTGTTTTGTTTTTGGGAAGTGCTTATGGGGGGCCCTCTGCCTCCTCTGCTTCCCGTCTCTCCCTAAATTGGATGCAGGTTCGGGATGCCTCACTGCCTCAGTGAAATTGTGATGTGGCTGCCTGATTTTGGGTTCCATGCATTTTCTGGTATTTACTATTATTTTTTTTAGAAAAGGTAGAGGAGATCGGCTGAATGGAGGCATCTGGTTCAGTGGCTCATCTCCAAGTGTTCAGACCACTGGCGTGTTGAAGATGGATAGAGTGTCCAGGACTGGGATCTAAAGTCACCCAATTTCCAATCACACATTCCAAAGGGATGGTTCTGCCTGATGAATGATCTTTATTGAGGAGAAGGAGTTAAAAGAAGCATGTCATTGCTCTCATTTGATGGTGTTTGTATGTGCCATAGTGCCTCCCACTTTCATTTGGAGCCAGACGCTCTGAATGAAGTGTTTTATCCATACAGGATTCTTGTGGTTTATTGGCAATTTTCTGTAACTGTGTAGTTTATACTTGTCTTAAGACCCAACTGTGTCCTCAACACTGATATTGCCAGGATTTAGTCAGTGTGATGAAACGTTAATGACAAGATTTCACAGAAATTGTACTAAAATCTAAAATAGCATATGGCTTTCTCTGGTGAATCTGTTGGTGCAGAAGAATAAAAATATGTGAAATATTTTGTCCATAGTGCAGTTGTTTCAGAAATAAGTGAAGCTGAAATGATTAGTCGACTATAAGAAATGAATCTGCAATGATTTAATTTAGCTTTTTAAGCGAAAACTGTAGAAAAAAATCACTGGTTCTAGCTTCTCAAATGTGAATATTTTCTGTTTTTCTTTGTCTTATATGAAAGAAAACAGTATCTTTAAATTTAGGAGTGTTGATGTCTTGTGAAAAGACATTTTGAGAAATCACCATGGGCTCTGGGAACTTTTTTCTTTTTTAATTTTGTTTTATATATATATATACACATGTTAACATTCTACAGACCAAACAATTAAGAAATCAATTAAGAAATCCATAATGAATTGTTAGTTGAAACCCTCGAGGTAAGTGTAAGGTTTGAAATGCATAATGAATGTCTTTTTAAAGCACATTTAACACCTGCTCAGATGTAGATTGTAACAGTAACTTATTGCATCAGCTTGTTTCAATTCTGTAAAGGGACTTCTGTTAAAAAGAAAATATACTACTTCCTTTTCTGCTGTTGGCACAGGCTTCCTTGTTACTGTATGTATGTAAATACAACCAGTCAGCCTGTATTAAAGCAGCCAGGCAGGAGGAATTCCCTCTGAAAAAAAGACTTGCCCTGGATCAGCGCTTCTGAACAAAAATGGCTCCCATGCATCACCCATATGGGGCCCTCTGTGCTGCAGTCATTCACATATCTTGGATGTACAGCATTTGAACCTAAAGCCCCATCACCAGGGATTTTTTTTTCACAATGTCGTATCACTTCAGTGAAAGTTTGATCTTTTCAATCATATAAACAGAGGTGTTATATTTGCATGAATTCTAATAGATATCACCGCAACAAATAGCTTTGCAGGATAAGAAACTGGTGGTTGTATTAAAAAAAAAAAATCAGTAGATTCTGGAGTTAATATGCCAAGTGGAGCATGTACTAATCAGAGGCAAAGCTCACATGCAGGAAGAAACAAATGATAAAACACAGCCGTAGGGGCATGATAACTTGTCACAGGGGCATAACCTGAAATTCTGTGCCATGTAAAAGAATATTTCTTCAGTTTCTCTACCCTATGTTGAAATTGTACTTCAGTTTTCAGACATGGAATATAATATGCCCCTAAAAATGACACCTCTTCCACACCACTAGCTTTGATTCTGACTCATGATACAATGAAAAGCAGAAAGATTCACATACTACAGTTAATGTTCTTTTTTTGTTCATTTTAGCCTCTTTTAGCTAAGACATTAACTTTGTGATTACATAGTCTCTTTCCCAGACTACAAATTCCCAACTTGGGGGTCAGGACCACAAAAATCTTTGGGGTCACTAGTTATAATAGGATGAAAAAAACAATCCTGTTGACACACACAAAAAAAATGTCCTTGACTTTTCTTATTTTTTTTTTTTTTCCTGACAATATGACACTATAACATTTTCAATCACTGTATGTGTAGTGTAATTTTCTATTGTGATATTGACTTATATCATGATGTATTATTTTCTATTAAAAAAAAATAAAAAAATAAAGAAACTGTTTATAGATAGAATCATATTGAATGTCAGGTTAGGATAATTCACCAAAACCGAACACCTGACAAATCAAAGTATTTCATTAGATTGATGCAAAAATCATATAAAAATCCAATATGGCCATTAAACGATCCTGCTCATTGATTTGCAACACTGCCTACAATGCCTTGACACACCCAGAGATCTTAAAGGAATAGAAACCTCCATCAATATAAATTACAACATTTCTGACAATTTAAAGTTTATGTTGTCTGATGGTTTAATATCAGACTCTACTTCAAATCAAACTATTCTAGAAGGAAAAAAACAATGGTTACTTGAAATGCTTTTAACTCATTTCCAAATGTGATGGAGGGGTCACAAATAGAACTTACTTCTTTTTAAGGGGTCACAAGCCAAAAACTTCAGGAATCATTATCTTTGGACTCTCTGTTGATGTACTTGAGTCATTTTTTGTGGTCCAATCTGGCTCATAATATATTTATTAAACACCTGCTGGACATGTTTGACCATCACACTTTCTTTCAATTAAATGAATTACCCTTTCAGGTAAAATTACCACATACACCCCCCGCCCCCCCAAAAAAACACCTTTTGTGAAGCTCTGTGATCAACAGTCTGTCAGTGTTTTCAGCAGGAAAAAGAACAAGCCTGACAACACCTTTTCAGACAAAACCAAGTGACTTGTGTCTATGGGGATTAAATTTCTATACACACACACACACACACACACACACACACACACACACACACACACACACACACACACACACACACACACACACACACACACACAAAGTCCCATATACACACTCCATCACTACACGATGCCACAACACCTCTTTCTCAGCTGCAAGTATAAAAACCACATTGACAGGAGCCTTGTCCGCTCTTGTCGAATCGTCACGCTGAAATGTTTACCTTTACATACAAATGGCCTGGTGTCATGTTGTGTCACATAATGTTTCATGGACAAATAATGTGTCCCATTTCTCAATCCGCCCTGCAGCCCTTAAGCCCCCTTCTAGCCTCTATAGTCACAGCAACACCCAGGCCCTGTGGCTGCAAAAAAGGGGAACCTTGTGTCGCCACACTGAAGTGCCAGTCTGAATTAAATCCCAGGGATATCGAAGTAAGCTCAATCGGCACTGTGGCTCTGAGTATTTCGGGGGGGAAAGCGAAGGCAAACACAAGTTATTATCAAAGCGTTTAAATGTCTGGGTATACAGACATATAAGAAGAAAATCTACCAAAAGGAGAATTACAACACACCCAATAAAGGAGTATATTGTCTTTGTGTTATTGGCTACTGTGTTATTATGCTTCCAGACACACATGATTTACTTCAAGTATAGTAAAAACACTGAAACCTTGAGTTAAACCATCAAGCTAGAGTAAGCAAGTCTGTAAGAGAGTAAAAAATGTACTTGTAGTTTTTTTCAAAATAGAAGTTATATGGTGCCTTAAATTAAAAGCACAAAATATCAAACAGGACAATGACAAATATAACAGGAAAGAAATAAAATCAATAAAAGAGAAATAATGTCAGTAAAACATCTGCTAAAAACATGAGGGAATATAAGTGAGGGTTTTTTGTTTGTTTGTTTGTTTGTTGTTGTTTTTTTTTTTTTTAAAAAAGGTAAATTAGATGATCTGATAGTGAGAGGTAAACTATTTCATACTTTAGGGCCAAAGTTTGCACATATGTGTAGTCTCTGTTCATTTTAAGCATATTTTAGGGAACATCTGGTTGAGATATAAATTAATTTCAAACCCAAAAGCCACCTCTTGGTAAAAGTCCTGTCAAAAAATGTAAATGTGGCTCTGAAGTTAAACAAAAAACTGAATTGAGCATTTGTAGCTGCTCCTATTTAGAGGGGAAAAGCAAGAATGGTAATGGACTCTATTTTTGTGTTTGTGAAACATTACCTAACTCTATTTTAAGGTACTTTCATTTCTGCAACCTTTATCTCATTACTAATTCTGGGTAAACATTTCACAATATATTCCACTACATTTATCTGACAGCAATTTTACTTTGCAGATAAAGATTCTGCTGTATGATGGATTTATAAGAAATTACACATTGTTATATATGAGACTATAATATCTGTAATAATATAATACACATACAATAATCATCATTCAACATAATATCACACACTCTATGAAATGAGTCTATCTGCATAATGAATACTTTACATTCTTCACTCTTTTTTGCAAGTAATTACTTATTTTAGAAAACTTTTACTTGTAGTGAAATATTTTTGCACTGTGGTATACTACTACTTTTACTCAAGTAGGAGGCTCTGATCTTCCATGACAGCTAAGCTACATAAACAGACAGACTGGTTCTGATGCATAATTCTTCATTAATACACTGAGGTCATTGTCTCTGTCAATCCTGCCTGCAGTCTTCCTCACACATGCATTTATCTAAATCCCTGACAACAGCAGGCCTTTAACCTGAGCTCTTTTTGCCTGCAGTTTACACTACATGTAAACATCGTGGTGAAAGGCAAAAGTCCCAGAGAGGCACAGACAGCATCTCCTCTTGTGTTTACGTGTTTACTTATTGTTATAATCGTCCCTGTAGTTCTTCTTCTGTCTCTCGCTTTAATGCGATTCTTTCCGGTTCCGCTCGGTCAGAGCGCGGGTCACCGATCCAACTACTCCCCCTCAGATTAATTACATTAATTAGTACGGGGATGAAAAACAAACAAGTGATGATTAATATCTAAACTATGGCGAATTCTTTGAAGAGATCCTGCAGGCAAGCCAAATGTGGAGCGACACCTCACTAAGTGCAGGAGACAACAAGAAAAAAAAAACTATTACTGTTACTACTAAGATATTAAAATTATTTTACTACACCAATACCTATTTAATATAACAATGATATAATTTTCCCCTTTATCTCTCAAAAGGGGCGTGTCTATTATATATAGCTATTATTACATTATTTATGTGTGTGTATGTGTATAATATGTAAGTTTTCCATTTGTAATGACTAAAATATATATGTGTGTGTATATATATGACATACTTCATTATACATACTTCACTATACTTATATTATACTTTATTATATACAATAATATAAAAATAAAATAAAGTAAAAATAATAAAGTAAGTAATAATAAAGTATAACTATTCACATTTTCATATTGACAGGCAACGCTTAATTATGGGCATTATTAACCTTATTTTCCACAACCTGTGTCAATTTTACATATTATGTATTAAGTATTACTAGCCTATATTATTTCATTATTATATTATTTTAATAAAAAGTCTTCTCAATCATCCTATTCCGCACTGTAACCTTGGCAACATAACTTCTTTTTTTTTAAAGGCATTATAGTGCCTATAATAACTGAGTTTCTTCAAATAGCTCAATAAAAGATAATTGTACAGTCTTTAGTGCGAGCTCACACGTTTAGGAAATGCACTGAATAATCCGCTACCATGGCCATGCATACAGATTCAACTTTTGGGCCTATAAAAAGATAACAACAAGGCACGTCTGTCGAGGATTCATGATCTTCTTCCCCTGTAGGCAAACTGTAAGTGTTGCAGAGAGGAAAAGACTTCTGCTATAACTCATTGGTTTAGGCTATAAGAAATCTACAACTCTATACATTTAACAGTGTAATAAGTGACAAGTAGCTGCAGTAGGCAATAAGTAACCTAATAAAGCCTATTTCTAACGGTTATCCATACTTGTGGAATACTGCAAATATGTCTCACTTTATACTAACATCAATTTATTCTTTCTTTATTCTTTCTCTGCAGCCTCTGCAACACTTCAAGTAGCATAAATTAATATTTTCCTGATAAGAATCGATTGATTGATTGATTGATTCATTGGCTGTTCTGTGTGGGGAGGTCAGACATGATCTTCCTTTTTTTGTTTGTTTCCCGCCATCACATGGAAACATTAGTATTTATGTTGCGATGTTGTGTGGGCGCGAGCCGGAGGTCAGGGTCGTAGTGTTGCAGCGCGAGGCGACAAGCAGAGCAAAATGGATCGCTGTCTCGTGCTTTGTTCCACACTCAATTGTCTCGGGGCTGCGCGTGAACCTTGAGACCTGCAGCTGTCTGGAGGAGAGAAAACGGAGAGAGAGAGAGAGAGAGAGAGAGAGAGAGAGAGAGAGAGAGAGGAAAGGAAAGGAGAGGAAGGAGCAGTTAGACACAGAGCAAGGAGGCAAAACAACAAAATGTTTCTAATTCTTCTTCACCGTCCCTTCGCTGTCATGTCTGTCAGGATTTTATGGCAAAAGCGTTTACTTTATTCAGTGCTGATATAAGAGTGGCCTTGATTTCAACTCCCTTCCCTCATGTTTTCCCTCGGCACTAAATCATTTCCACAGATTTTACCTGGCGTCATAGCGTTTTTGTCACTGAATCTGTGCACACATGAAAAACCAAATCTATTTGTGGTGCAGTAGACAACTGGCAAATGACATTCTTGATTTCGGCTCATGCTCTATCTGTTGGTTGAAATCTGAAGCTGAACGCGCTCATGTCTAACTCTTATCATTTCTTCCCCAAAAGACTCGAAACTTTCGCTGCTACTTTTAGCTTTGGTCTCAAACTGGAACGTGCAAATATTCACATCTTTTAATTGATTTTGAATAACAGCCTACGTCTTGAGCTTTAATTATTCCACCTTTCTTTGAATGGGGAAGAGTGATTTTTTTTGTGGCTTCTATTTAATTATATGTTTACGTGTCAACACGAGTGTAGGTTACTGACATTTTTAGTAAAGGCACATTTCATAAATTCTTCCTGTTGCTATCAATCCAAGCGACACATTTTGAGAATGAATGTATTAGGCTAGTGATAAGCCAGAGGGTCAACGTTACACAGTGCAGGAGGGTTGTTACCCTGTGCCAAGTGGAGTAAAACCCTCTAAGTTGGTGTAAAATGTCTGTTTTCAGTGGAGATGTGCTTTAGTGAGACGGCAGGTGCAAAGAGAAATGTTGAAGAAATCTTGAATGGCATTGTTCCGCCAGAGAATAAAGTTCCCTGCGAAGAGAACATAACAAAGCTGTGAGTATCAGTATGAGTGGAAAATTTTCCGTTGGCAAATTAATATTTAAATTAAATGTTATGCGTTCACAGGTGTGTGTCTGCGAACAATCAGAGCTGAGGACCGGAACTATCCGTTTTGTAACAAACACTTTGCCCACAGTCAAGTGCAGGAGGAGAAGGCTGCACTCTCCTCTGCAGAACGCGGGAGCTCAAGAAGTTGTAGCCGTGTGTGTGTGTGTGTGTGTGTGTGTGTGTGTGTGTGTGTGTCTGTGTGTGTGTGTATGTGTGTGTGTGTGTGTGTGTGTGTGTGTGTGCGTGTGTGAGCCCTTGTGCACCTACTCCTCAGTCTTTCAGTCCGTGCGTAATGCGTAAAGTGCATCGTGCGTAACAGGTGTATTCTGGCAGAGAAAGAGAGAAGTTTGGAAAAAACTCACAAAGACACTCTTTTGTGAGATGCTGGAAGGGACACTGAACATAAATTCGCGTAAAAACACAACTTTCTCTGGTTTGTGAGTTACTGAAAACAGAACCTGTCGTTACGCATATTGGCTAATTTAATGCTACCTACATAGCAGCCGGGGTGTGTGAGACAGAGGAAATTAATCTAACATAAAAGAGGGGCAGAGTAAGAAAAACACAGAGAGAGGGGGAGTGGGGCGGGGGCGGGAAAGTTTAGTAAAGTGGAACTTGGTAACAGATGCGAGTGAGGGGGGCGCGGCCCTGCAGGGAAGGGTGGAGGTTGTATGTTGTGTGTGCGCGCGAGAGCTAGAGTGCGTGTTTAATGCGTGCACGTGAGCGCGTACGTTTATTGCATTTGTGTGTGCAGCCCGTGCAGGAAAAGGACAGGACATGAGCGCACATTGAGAGAGCGGCTCTTTTACTCGGCGTGATCATTTCACGCTTCCCCCCGAAGCCTTTTTTCCACCTAAAGCGTTTAGTTGCAGCTGACTGAGCACTTGCAGGGAGTGCAATAGGGAGCGGAAGGGTCGAATTATTTCAACCTACAACTCGCCCCAAAAGTACTGTAGGACGAAAGGAAAAAAAGAGGGAGAGAGGAAAACAGTGCCAGAGAGTAAGGAAGAGGGGGGGGGGGGAGAGAGAGAGAGAGAGAGAGAGAGAGAGGAGAGAGAGAGAGAGAGAGAGAGAGGGAGAGAGGAAGGGAGAGAGAGAGAGAGAGAGAGAGAGAGAGAGAGAGAGAGAGAGAGAGAGGGAGGGGGGGACAGAAGGGACATAGGAAAAAGTTTTTTGTTCTTTTTCTTTTTTCTCCCTCCATCGCCTCCCCCTGTTCTAACCGAGTAACATGGACCAGGGGCCCAAGAGTCCTGCACTGCGGCTGGGGAGAGCAGGTAGGGTCGCACCGGCTTCATTTCACTTTTATGATGAGGTTAATTGATCTTTTAACAGGTGGAACGCAGTTTGGTGGCATTGTTTTATTTGTTGAATGTTATGCTGATGAAAAACTTTTCACTGTGTTGTGAAAGTTATTTAGACTATAGTTTTGTGTGGTTTTCCGAAATATTTGAACTATTACAAAGTTTTCTGAAGTTGTCCCTCATAACTAAAACTAAGAAAAGATGTACCATTAACATACTTTTCAACTAGTTGCCCATACACGAGCCAAAATGGGTTTTTTCTCTCAAGTTTGTGACTTTTGTTGCCACTGATGAAAACTTTTGGGATCAGTTAGTCATCTTTCAATTGAAACTTGTTGCTGTGTTAAAGAAATGTTTTTTTAAATGTGTTGTTTGACTTTAAACAGCAAAGGAAAAACTGTTGTGGCTGGAGAATTTTGAGAATTAATATTCTGCTGGTTGAAATTGGATTTTATTGGCAGCAATGGATTTGTTTAATCATTATTTTAAACGTTTGGTTTTTTGGTTAAGTTTACAGTTTTTGGTTGTGGGTCTGCTTGTTGGGTTAAGTTTGGACCACCACGTTGTGCGTCATCTAGTTCAGCTCCACGTGTTGGTATGTTCAGCACTACCTGAGTGGAGCACCTTGGTACCTTTATTGGTACTTTTAATGAAAAATGCAGTGGAGTTGTGAGAGACTGTGATGGTGGTTGTTTGCAGTTATGTGTGTGTGTGTGTGTGTGTGTGTGTTTGTATGGCATCAGTTCACCTTCTAATTAAATCCAATTCGATCAATATTTTTGAATTTGTGTTATGAGGAGAAAATAAACCAATGGAGGCTGTTTTATGGAACAGAAGTTGAAGTGCAGACTCAGTTTCCTCGTTGACTCAGTGAGTCTGAGCTCCACTCGTTCCTGCGTGTCTCCATTACTTTATTCAACAGGTTAATCTCCTATAGACCTATTCATAAAACAGCGGGGTCTGGTACAGCAATGGAGCAGGCCATCGACCTTGTTATGGCACCCAATGGATATCACATCATTTCATATTGCTGCCCGCTGCGTCTGCATTGATAAAACGTCTTTTGTCGTTAAGAAACGGTGGGCAGGTCATCAGCCTCTATCTAAAAGGGTAATGTGTTTAGTGAAAAGCCTTTTATCCATGAAAGCAAAAATAAATCTGCTTTACCTGTGCCTGTTAATTAGAATATACATATTAAATTACCAAAACTGTGCTGAAAATATTTGGTGAATCATTTTGATAATATCGTGTAAAGGAAGTGTGCCGCGATTCAGACACGTTGTCTTAAAATGGAAATAAATTAGCCGGTTCCCAGATTTCTGTGGACATTTGTCACTAAATAATGCCTATGGTCTGTAAGACAAATAATGCCTCCTTTTGTGGAGTGGGCCTTTCCCCTCGATACACGGTGAAAGCAATGGGATTTGTAGCAATTGGATAATAACCCTTTAACCACGGAGGAAACCAAAGTTTAAAGGAGGCCCTCCCCTGTTGATGTGTCAAGTCTTTAGGGCCCGGGGCCTATACCTACAGCCTCTCCATTTCCTCTCACTTTAAAATACGTGCTTGGGGTACAAAGAAGAGTCTGTGAGAATGAACGTGGATCTAATGAGACTCCCGCCTCTTCCCGCACGCAGGTTGGTCGTGCGTAAAAGTGCTCAAGGCCGGTTCTTTCGAAAAAGCAAGGCCCGTTTCAAGTATAGGGGACAGTGACTGACGTGAAATAATTATTTTACAAATGTGAAAAAATAGACGTGGCTCAATTTATCTGTTCTGGTCTAATTACAGAAATCTTTATCTCCCTGTGACTTTTAATGTGTTACTCAAAACTGAGCCATTTCCCCCTCAAATCGTTTCCTCTAAAACAACAAAATTTCAGCATGATGAAATCTGAATTGCCTGTTGCAGAGTAAAAACCAAACCCTCACTCAGCCACCATTTAGATGCAAGCTTTGGTCCACATATACTACACTAGGTGTAAGCCACAATCAGCCCTTTTTATGTCTGTGCCCCTGCAGCTTAAAGACCAAACAGTGTATGGATCCCAAACAGCGCCTCTCTGACTGTTCAGGCTTTATATTTGTATATATTTCTAATAAACTATATTCGTTTCTACACGTTGAAGTAAATGCCAAAACCTTCACCAAGCTTTTGAGCCAGATTAGGTTTTCTGATGTTGCATCGGTTGCACAAGAGAAACCAAGAAGATCTACGATATGTGAGTGAGAGCGAGAGGAGGAGAGGAAGAGGGGAGGGGGGAAAAAGAAAGAGAGAGGTGACCTCACATGGCATAGCCTACTTTCGTTATGACCTCAAGTGCCCTTTCAAACCACAGGACAGGGCCTGATATTACGGTCAGGGCCACGCATCCCACCTGACAGATGACAGACTGGTCTTTACTTGCGTTATCATCGAGCCAAATGAATACAAATAGGTCCATCTGATGAGGCCTGTAACTGAAGGACGCATCAGAGTGATTTAACCTGCTCGGTACACAGTCGAGTTCCACCACGGAGGTCCAAGACTGTTCACTCTCCAGTCCATATATTTTATTTATTGGTTATGACTTTTATATTTTATAAGCAAATGAAAACTTAAGAAGAGATACGGGAGCTTTCTCATTATGTTTACAGTCAGCGGGCGTGTAATAAACGAGCTGGTGGAGTTAACATGCGCTATTAATTTTTCATTGCTTTTTCGTTTCGAGGCTCGGGCGCAAAAAGCAAAACAGCCGAAGCTTTCATGGTGGATGGAGGGAAGGGGAGAGAAAGAGAGGGAGCACTTAAGCAACAACATTGCCTCCAATTTGCCTCCAAATGATTATCACAAGTCAACCACATTCTTACTAATGTTTAAAAAAGTATACACACCCTCTTCCTCCTCCTCCTCCTCCTCTTCCACCCATCCTCCCATTTCTAACACTGGAGAGGTAATGAAATATGGTAATGTATTTGGACCCCCGGATTAAAGTCGTCCTACCCTGATGGAAGTTTTTTCCTCTAAATTTCCAACCCTAAAGCAACAACAATTTGTATACATGATTGATTGTGTTTGGATTTTTAATTGCTTATGTATTTAATTTGCAAATCGGAGAGACAAGGGCTGCGACTGCAACTTACTTATGTGGGGAGAAACCGCTTGTGTCTATATCTCAAATTACCAAAACAGACTCTGGCTGCAGAGGGAGAACGGATACAATGAAAACGAGAAAGATAACACACAAAATAATATTATATTGTCTTGTTTGCTTTTTTTTGCTTTTTTTTGTTGCTTTAGAGCCCCTCTTTGAAGACCCCAAGAACCTCATGCTCTAATAATGCAAATATAGGCCTGTATTATTTGCTATTTTTATATATTAATTTATTATGGAAAATGAAATGAATGCAGGAAAAAAAAAGTAAATACATCATGTTAAAATGTATTTTGAAAATACAAATGTCTCACGTGTCTCTCAAGTCTGTCTGGAGCTGCTTTTGCTATACTTTCGTCCCTACGTGGCCTAAATGCATTAAAGTCTATGTCTCTGTCTATGTGCATGATCCAAGTCTAAATATCAGTTTCAGTTTCCCTCGGTTTCTTTTTTTTGGAATTAGGAAACAAAATCAATCCGGTTTGCTGCCTGTCAGATTTGTATGAGACTTTATAATTCATGGATACTCAAGAAAGAGACGTGAAATATGAATGAGGATTAGTGTGAATGTTTCGGGCTGTACTTTCCTGTCAGTGGATTAAAGAGCAGTAACATGAAATCAATGCAGATTCATGAAACCACATTTAGTGTTAAAGATGTGGGTTAGAGAAACTGAGTGGTATTATTTCAATGATCCTGTATAATGTGCATTAATATGTTTCCATACAGGTCCATTGACTCATATTATGGATTAGTTTATGGCCCTCTTGGACTGCTTGGAAGCTTATAAATTCAAGAATGTTGATGGTAAAGTTCCTGTGTGTCTTGTATTTGCGCGTGTGTGTGTGCTCGTGCGCGCGTGCTGGCACATAGCCCAAGGTTGAACGCCCCCTTGTGGTTCATGTTGTAAATACACACACTAAAGAAGCCTCCGACAGAGAGCAAACCCCAAAGAAAAGCTGAAGAGATCAGGTTTCTGATATGATTTCTAATAGAAGAAGAAGTAGAAGAAAACATGAAGTGAAATAAACAGTTTTAATGAGGACAACCTGCCTCTGACAAGTTCTGCTGCATTTGGATTTAAGGCTGTTTCTGGTGGGCTTTGAGGGATTCAAAATGACCACAGAGACAGAAGTGCACGTCATGAAAGAAAGATAAACCTAAGAAATGAAATAAATTCAATAATATCATATATTGACCTTTTCAGGATCTGATGCATCGCCTTGAGGTACATCAAGCCTGGAAGTCTTTTGAGGATACAACTGTGAACTATGGACAAATTGCTGTTATTGTCGTACATTCAGCAGTGCACATTAAGTCTCTAAATAATCATATAGGCAGTATATTTAATGATATAGGTAAGGGTCACATGATTGTTTCTGTCCTGGAGCTATAAATATGTCCAATCTAAGGGTCACGCGCGCAGTATAAGAGCGAGGAACTGAAATGATTAAATGTCTAGAAACAGGAAGAAGGGAAATAACACTTTTTTTTCATTTGGCTCATGCTTTAGGCTATTTGTGTGGTTAATATTACAGGGGCGAGGCTTAGATATGCCCTCTCAAATCAGGTGGGACGCACATGTATTGAATCCCCCCTCTCTCTCTCAGTTTGGAGTGTAAATGCGGAGCTCGCCAATTGCATTTCATTAAACAAAAAGGAAGAAAACAAAAAACACGACATATCCGTTCAGATCAGCAATCAGTTAGGTAATGAGTGGCCAATGCATGTTTCATATGCTTCCTCTCACTTCTCCCCAAGCTGAAGATTTATAACATTTGTGTTGAAAGAGAAGAATTATTGTGTGTGTGTGTGTGTGTGTGTGTATGTGTGTGTGTGTGTATGTGTGTGTGTGTGTGTGTGTGTGTGTGTGGGAGGGGGGTCAAGTGTTTTCATAGCACTTGACAGCTCTCACTTCTGTAGGCCTTGTAAAGGTGGTTAGAGCAAGTGGAAAAACACACAGTTAAGGTTTCTGACATGCTGTGAACTTCTTTCTCTTCATATACTCTTTTCTTTTTTTTTTCTTTATATACCTACAATGAGAAATATGGACAACTACTGTTTGACTTTCCTGAGCACTCTCTAATTTATAAAGCCTTGCTGCAACTAAGCCTCATTTTTAGTAATACTCAATTAATTAGCCATTTAATATTGACATGAATAAATTGAGCGCAAATGGGTATAAAGGCATTAGGTTTTTTACTTCGTTAATTGAAATTAAACATATGATCATCTGCTCCCCGAGCCCTGCGTCGCTTCACCGAGCCTCCCTATTGGTCGACGGGCAATACATGCGGGGCGTCATTGGCCCACGGGATTCCCAGCAGCCAATCAGCGCCTCCCTCCCCCGCCCACCCGATCCTATCCAGGGTTGGCGGTGACGTTGAGGCAAGGTTCGCGTTATGATTGGCTGGCTCTGCTGTGAGTGACGGGCGGCTGGCCGGCGTGTGTAGGTTAGGGTTGCAGGGGGTTGGGAGCGCGGGCGCTGTCCGCAGACCAGGTCCTGAAACACGGCGTGCGCCACCGTGGAAGCTGGGCGCAGGCAGCTTTTCACTGCGCAGTTCAAGAAGCCTGTTTGTGTACATATTTACATCACTGTCTTTGGCGTTTCCTGGCGTGAGCGGAGAGAAAAACGACCCCCTTTTTTTCCCACCCCAATTTGGACAGGACTTTTTCCAACTGAAGAAATGCGTCTCCAAACTCACACATAAACCTGGGAGTCCTGCAGCTCCGTGCGCTCAAGAGGGGAAATAAGAGAAAGTGACCAAGAGCTGCATTTCTACATTTCCTGTTCATACAACAAGATAACTCTCATTCCGAGTAGCTTTTAGCAGCTCCCACCAGAGAGTGCTGCTTTTCTTTATTTTACTACACTGCATTTTTTTTGGTTTTCTTCTTGTTGTTGTTGTTTTCCTGTTTGTTTGTTTTTTTGGCACAGTGGATACGGGACTTCAAGAAGTGAGCACTCATCCACTCTCTCTGGCTTTATTGATGGGAGACTGAAGTGTAAATGTGAAAGCAACTGTCTAGGACGATTTTTTTGACAAGAAGAATCTGCAGCTACTAATCTGGAAGAAGAAAAACTAATTACCCAACCGCGGATCTGTAACGAATATTTTTGTTGTTGACAGCGATTTGAATTTTTGAAATCTGTTTTAACAGACTGAGAGGAGAAAGTTTAGCCCCCCCATCGGTTTAGTCGCAGTTCAGAGGTCACGGCCAGCGGACCGAGAAGGAGAGAAAGGCAGGGAGGGAGGACTTGGATACTGTTTGCTTTTTTACATATAAATATTTCTTCTTTTTTTTTTTTTTTTTTTGAAAAAGTTTTACTCTTTGGAGTGAGCAGCTGAAGGAATGAGCACCACTGCTGTTGTTTCCCTCCTCAGGTTTTGGAGACGCCAGATCAGACCCGCGCTGGTGTCCCGTCCCTATGAGGAGGGAGCGCGTCTCTGATTTATATTTTTGACGCCATTTCTTTCTTGTCGTCCACCTGCAAACATATCTTTTTTTTTAAACCATCTTTTAATTCCCACGAGTCAGTACGCAGCCTGGGCCATGCTGCCAATCAATTAAAGTTTCTCTTTTTTTTTTAAAATTAATTCATCAAAAAAAAAAAAGAGAGAAAAAGTTCATCTATTTGAATTGGAACTGCTACCCGTTTCCATTTATTGGAGGTCACGGTCTGTCAACATAGTGATCGACTGAAGCGGGGCGTCCGGTGGCATTTTTAAGACCCCTCACATCGGGGCCCTCCAGCCCCACCTAAACGATGGAGATTCACTGTAAGCACGACCCGTTTGCGGCTATGCACAGTAAGTTTATACCTTTATAATTTCCTCCATCTGCCCTGAGCTGAAGCAACCCCCCTCCCTCCCCCCAGACCAAAAACTCTGTGCATGTACCATTACATACTATTACTAGGGTACTATTCTGTCCAGCTGCACCATCCACTGCAAAAAATAAAAATAAAAATAAAACAGTCATAAAGTCTATATTTATTTTCATTTCTCCCATCTAAAAGTCTGCAGTAATGCTAAGGTAATGAGCAGTCTTCTTTAAGATTTTTGGCAAATTAAATAACGTTTTAATAGTGAATTGATCTGCCTAAATTTAAGATGAGTTAAATTTAAGAAATTTAACTCGGTGGACAGACATTGCAAGTGAATTATCTCTCATGTTGTCACATTTTTTTCCCACTTAAAGACTTCTTGCAGTGTTTTAAATCTGGATGCATGCAAAACTTTAGGCCTAAATTGTGTGGTTGTTTTTTAGTATTCTCTTTCCTCATTTATGCATTTGCACTTAAGCCTACTACTTGATTTTTTAGTGTTTTTTTCTTGCAGTGTTTTTCAAATGAGCACTTTAAACAGGTGTAAACTGACTAAATTAATAGTGGAATGAGAAGCTGGAGTGGTTTCCTTAAATTGTATTTATAATACACAACTGAAATGCAGGCCCGCATTTTGGTGTATTTGTAGGTGCCTTGTGTGAGACGGTTTGCTCTGCACCCTTCCTCCTCCTCCTCCTCTCTTGAGTGGAAGAGGAGGTGCAGGGGTCAGAAAGAGGAGGTGCAGGGGTCAGAGAGAGAGAGAGAGAGAGAGAGAGAGAGAGAGAGAGAGAGAGAGAGAGAGAGAGAGAGAGAGAGAGAGAGAGAGAGAGAGCCCACCGGGGTAACAAAGCATGACTAAAAGCTGAACTTGATCCACAGTGTTTCTGCACGTAACCAAGTTAGACACACACACACACACACACACACACACACACACACACACACACACACACACACACACACACACACACACACACACACACACACACACACACACACACACACGCACAGGTGCGAGCGGAGATCTGCTCAGGTCTTATAATAATAAGGCGAGACTTCGTTGATCGCCTGCAGAGAAATTCTCCTTTCACTGCTCAGCAGGTCAGAACACATACAGGTTCATCCTCACAGCATGCACCGCGGTGTCTTGCTCAGAGACACTTCAGCAGGCGCTTGGGGTCGCAACCATATGCTTTAAATGTGGGACACAACTTAGTCACTCATGCCAGGCCCTGCTTTGTTTTTCTGGCCACTTTGCCTCCCCAACTACCAGCCATCTCCCCCCAGTCGGAATGTATTTGTATTGGCATGGCATGTCTGTTACTATCAGGAAGAGTAATAAAAAAAAAGGATTTCTATTTACAAAAAACAGGACTCATATTTACACAATTCTTCAAGTTTTAAAACATAAGATAAAATTAAGCTTTAAACTAGAGTCTTTAATTAGACAATAGGCCCTATCAGCTGAGTGCATTCTCACATTTAAAAACAATTTATAATCTTCAAATTAATAGAATATTTAGGCTATGGTTAGAAAACTCTGAAGTTTGTCTGTAATGGAAAATAATAGGTTTTGTAAAAAGGCCCATTTCGAGTTTTATTTCATATATGGAGATAATTACATTTTAAGAAGACTGCATTAGCAACCTCTTCATGTTATATGTAGCTTTTGTATTTAAAGGCTCAATGAATTGTGCTTCAGGCTTTGTTTAAAAAAAAAACATGTAATAGATTATGCATTCTGTATTTTATTGCAGTTTAATCCCGGAGAGGACCCGTGTTATGTGACTGACAGAGGTTCCCACGGTGCGTTATCCTTTAGGATTAAAAAAAAACTGCACACACGCACGCACACACACACACACACATATACACACACATCCAAAAGCTAGAACGAATCACGTTTCCTCTCCCTGCCGTTTCACCAAAGCCAATGATCCGCGGTGCTGACGGTAACAGCGGAGCTAAAGTTATATATGTCAAAGCCCGGAGACGCTTTAAAACGATTACACCTAAAAAATGTCAAAGGTAGAGACAGAGAGGTTGGGAGGAATCGACTGTGACGCGTCCAAATGCTGCTGTCCGAGAGAGAGAGAGAGAGAGAGAGAGAGAGAGAGAGAGAGAGAGAGAGAGAGAGAGAGAGAGAGAGAGAGAGAGAGAGAGTGTGTGAGAGTGTGTGTGTGTGTGTGTGTGTGTTACACTTTCATAACCTAGAGTTCACAAGTCACAGAATATGTGCAGCCTTTAGGTGTGGAGTTATTATATCAACTAAAGTTTAATATTCACTTGTCCACTTTTTTTTTGCTTAACTAGTATAAAACATTAAGTAGTCTGTGTTCAATACTAAAGACGATTGTCTTCACGTACACAATCACTGCTGTATTTTTCTCAGTGATATTAGTTACATGTCTTCAATATCGTTGATAAAAACCAGAAACATCTGGAGGAAACCTGCTAACTTTGTAGTGTGTTAGGGACAATATATGTCAGTGACGTTTTTTTCTTTCTTAAAAAAAACCTATACCAGGTAATTGTGATGATAATGAGCTGAATTTCATAATAACGCATTGTAATGGTAATGGTGGCATGCTGAATATTAAGTAGCTATGTAAGGCTGTGGCCTACCTTAGTGATCAAGTTATGAGTTGGCTCAAAGAAAAAAAAAACAATTCGGATATAAATTTTTGTTTTTTTTGAACATGAAAAAATACATTTTAATCTGACAAATCGAATGAAACTGTCCAAAGAATAGGGAAGTATAGAAACAGGAATAATAGACTGTTGCAGGCTTACTATGTATTTATTTATTTATTTATCTATTTACCTTTTTATTTATTTATTTATTTATCAGGCCGTTGTCAAACTCGGCTTTTAATTAAATTGTACTTATCTGGGAAAATATGTATAGAATAGATTTCTTTTAATATAGAACAACTTTTTGTAAATCCAAATGTTCATTAACAAGCTTCCCTGAGTCGCACTTTCCTGACAAAACATTTATAATTTCATAGTTGATGGGGGGGAAACACCAGAATAACACTATACGTCCAAAATGCCTGCCTGGCACATCTCACAGATCTATTCACTGTTTGCTCAAGGAAATGTGCTTCATCTGTATTCTCGCGGGAAACTTTCCAAACAGGTTTTCAGCCAAAAGTAATTTCTAGTTCCGTTTTTTTTTCTTTAAGAGAGAGAGAAGAGAAAGCGAGAGAGTACCGGTGGCGTTTTGTTGTGATTTCTCTTTTGCTTTATTTTTGAGTCGTCAGGCCGTGACGAGGCAGATGAGAGATGAGAGAGAGAGAGAGAGAGAGAAAGAAGGAGAGAGAGAGAGAGGGGGGGGGGGGGGGTAGCGGGAAAGAGAGAGACAGAGAGCCTAATGGACCTTATTTTCTGGATGGGGGAACTCGAATATATTCTGCTTTATCTCTGTATTTTTTTCCTCCCGGAAACAGTGAATCAATCAAACATTTAAGGAGGTGCTGGGCTCTTAAGTCAGCTCCTATAAAGGGTAAATAAATAAAATACAACAGGGATGCATAATGACCCCTGGTCCCCTGGCTGTGTCTGTCCCTCTCTGATTCCGTTTCTCCAGGATGAAAATGAAACTGCTGCCTCTGCCAACAGCTTGCCCTCCTGAGACTTTGTTGGTTCAGCTTTTATAGAAAGACCCTTAAAAAGCTGAGATGTTCTAATTTGGCAAAAATCTTTGTATCCGCAACAAAAAAGCTCCTCAGCTACATATGCTGGTTGAATTTCTGGGAGTAAGTGGTTAATTTGTTTGGTCAGCATAAATAATTAGTGGACCTCTGTCACCAAACTGACACAGATATGAGGAAACATCAGTCCTTAAATTCTTCTGTGAGGTGAAGCATGTCCAATTAATTTCATAGGTATAGATTCCTGCTCAAATGCCAGACCATTTCTGGGTGTTTTTGAGCATTTCTTTCTGTTATAATGATAAAAACTGTAACTTGCTTTAGGCGAGAACCATTTCTGCAGCTGCCTCCTATGTGTAAAAACATGTCACGTAGCCTTTAAAATGAGAACTTATATCACTTATTCAGAGAATTATACTACAGTGGCCCGATAAACAAATGCCTTTATAGAATGTGTAAGTTTTTGCGTTTGTCCCTATCAGTATTTATAGGCTTGGGAAATAAATTTCACACACATAATCCCCATAGCCTACCCCAAGAATGGTGAGAGCCTGAACATCTAATGCCAACAGTAAATACACAGATAAGTGAATAAATACTTATCTGGAAGGTTTTTGTAGGTCACAAGTCATTCCTCTCCATCTCTTTACAAAGCAAGGCGTATTTCATGCCCTGGCCCAGATAGGAAGGGTGAAAAGAACCATTTCATTTACTGTTATCGGAGAGAGAGGGAGAGAGGGAGAGAGAGAGAGTGACAGAGAGAGAGAGAGAGAAAGAGAGAGAGTCTTCTCTGCAGATACCTGTGGTGAGGAGGACGTTGCACAGTAGGCTTCTATAAATTACCCTGCAAAAACTGTGCTTCTATTCACTGAGAGGTTTCCGGAAATAATAATAAAGAGAGGACGGAGGAATAATGGCAATACAAAGCTTTAACAGAGAACGAATGATTGTGTTTAGGACTTGAATTCGTTCGTGCAGACTCTTTCTTGTTTTGAGGAATATCGAAAAATGTGTTTGTGTGCATGTGTGTGTTTGTTTTCTTTCTTCATCTCTGCACCTCATGCGGCATTACAGTCACAACTTTGAGTAAAATCATGTTAATCAGTCACTGTAAATCATAGATAAGAGATACAGAAACAAAACTAATTCTAAAAGGGGTATAAGTGAACGATGGTGGTCTTTGAAGCACTGACCGACATCCCCACTTCAAGTCCAGTCGGGAACCTTTGTTGCATGTCTTTTAACTCTCTAATTAAGGCATGAAAGAGCCAAAACTGCTTTTAAAAGACAGTGGAGCTCAGAGTTAGCAGAGTGAATTTAAGGCAGGAAGGATGGAAGGTGTATCATACAATACAGATTGCAAAACCTTCTGAGGCAACATTGTGAATTATGATTTTGGGTTATATGTGTAAAGCTAACTTGACTTTACTGTCCACCCCGTACCATACCAATTACACCAAAAACCAACAGCAGGGTCACACACAAGGAAGTCAACAAACCATCATTACATATGGAGTATCAAGTACTTCACACCTGCAGACACTACATATTTCAAACAGATGATAAAAAACAGCTTAAAGTCAACACAGATATGCAAAAGTGAGAATCTGAATGACATGTAATGTATTAAGAAATGATCCAACACAGTGCAGGTGACTTCCACTACTGAGTTCTGTCATTCAGATACATACTTGTTCTGTTGATACAAAATCTAAAGAGTCTTTAATCTAGTTGAGCAGGTTGAAACAGGTTTTCTCAATATCCAGTCAATTATCCTCTTCACTCATGATGTTTCATCTTGCTTACCAGCAGACAAACTTCTGACATGCAGGGATATTTACACACATTACTTACTTAAAAAACTTACTTCCCCAGTCCAGAATGTCTTTTTTACTGCTAGGCACTGCCACAGTGGATTTATTATGTCAAATTCCATGTATGTGTGAACCTACTTGGTCAATAAAGCTGACACTGATAAAAAAGGGCCATGCAGGGATTTAGTTTTGCATGCCCATAAAGTTATGGCACTTGCAAGAGACATATTTAAACAAGAATAGTCAAAATTGAAGCAGCCTGACTGAGGTCCTGACTTTTAGTTCCTAGTATGTGTCAAGATCCAAAAATGCCTGCGGCCCACAATGTAAATCAGTAGCATTATGAACTCTATCCGTTATACATTTGTAATTTCCAGGAGCTGTCGCCAGGGTTATTTTTTCAGACTTGACAAAACTCCTCCAAAGCCAAAGCTTCACAAGCTGAGTAGTACTACTAATGATTAAACTGATATTGATATGTAAAATGAATGCAGTGCCTCTTCAATGTAGCTGTCTCACCATATCCATGCCTACACAAATCTGAAACACTAAGACAAATCTACTGCAGTTTAGTGGATTGGTCCTTTAATTGAAGCGGTGTGGTAATAAAAGTCAAATTGACACAGCTGGTGTTGTTATACTGGCTAAGTTCATGCTGGTCGTTACATTTTATGCCATTTAGATTTTGGTTGGGCAGAGCACTCGTGCATTGCATAAATGGATATGACCGTCTATATATTGCTGTCTTTTGTAAAGAGTGATTGCTTTTCAAATTCTGCTGTCTGCAGCAGGCATCTGCATAATGAGGCTTCTACCTTAAAAAAAAAAATAAAGTGAGGAAGAAAGTGACCGTCCACATCAGCCGTTTGGGAAATGGCTTTGTTTGATTTCACAGAATGAGACGCTCTAGACTTCACATTTCTGTATGTATCCTCAGTGTTAGCTTATTTATGTTTGGGCTGGAGGAGTCTCTGTGTGTGTTTCTTTATTTTATGCTGATGGAAAAAAGAGAAGAGGACAGGGGGACAGGTTCAGGGGACAGCTTTGTGTTTTAGGGGGTATCCCTGCTGGGGTAATGTGTTTAAAATCTATTACCCCCATAGCTAGGATTAGTGAGTGTGAATGTGAGTGTGTGTGTGTTTCCCCTAAAGACGTAATCACTATGGTAATACAAAAGCCAGTGGATTATGTGGTGGAGAAATTCTGCTTGATTTATGCTCTGCCTTGCCTTTGGTGCGATAAATACAGTATATACACACATACTGATGGGAAGAGGGAGAAACCAAATAGCCCCTTCTTCCTTTCTCACTCATGCATACTGTATCTCACTAGTGGCTGATACAGTGGTTAGCACTGTCACCTCAAAGCAAGAGGGTCCTAGGGTTTGCAGAGGTGTGAATGTGTTCATCTGTGTAATATGTGTTTGTCCTGTGATAGACTGCTGGCCCGTCCAGAATGTACTCATAATGCCTGTCAATTGCATGCTGGGATAGCCCACAGGAGAAGATAACTGGTAAAGCTAGACACAAACTTCATTGCTATAAATTAGTTTGCATGGTTATACATTTTGCGCTAGTTTGAAGCAGTTTTGAAGTTTTGTCAAATGAATCAACAGATAGCTGTGATTTTTCTGTCATACGGTTACAACATTAGAGAAGAATGATTTCAACATTGTGTAACAATCCAAAGGACAGAATTACTCTTTGATGCAAAGATTCAAATTGTCTACTATTCTATTCTGCTCCAGTCTTTCAGTCTCCTCTTATACTTTCATCCCTCTGGGGGAATATTAGCAGTTCAGTAAGGGGCCAGAGGAGCAAGGCCTTGGTCAATAATTAATTGAAATCCCTTCATTTACTTTAAATCTTAGCTTAGTCTGCCTGGGGTAAAAATGGGCAAAGTTTGCACTTTGGGCTAGCCGAACTACTATTATGCTGAGCAAGATTAATAAGTGGCGGGAGAGAAAGCAGATGTATTTGAGATAGTAAATTGACTCAAGCTAGAGGCCAGCAGCTGTGGGATACATGCCCAGAAAGTAGCTCTGCTGAAGTTATTGTAGTATTTATTGACCAAACTCCATAAATGAAAATCACATATACATGCAAATCAATGCCAGTAGCCAAATATACCAGATTTTTTGTACATACTGTTTATATTTTTAGTGTTTTAGCGTTTGTATGAGTTCTGGACAAGATTAATCCATAAGGCTGAGAATTGAATAGTATTTAGGCAGAGCAGGTAAGAACTAGATGCTTTAATCCATACTGGAGTGTTGTTACTGGAATATGTAGCTCCTGATGAATGACCAGTGATGTTTATGTATGATATAAAGGCTTCCCTCATTGCTCTTTAACAGGCTGCTCCAGCTGCATCAGGTGTACTGGTGGTTCTTGTGTGTTCTCCTGAAAACCTCACAGTTAATCTGTCTTTTTAAATCTGGTTTCAAACATGTGAACACTATAACCGTCTTGCTCCAGTCCAATTTTCTATTAGGTCAAAAATTTAATAGAGACTTGATGTTTTGTTTTTTGTTTTTTTTTGTTTTAGGAACATGCAGCTTAAGTCACAATCTCTTTAGTCTCCTAAAATTCTTGGCCCATCAGCTCATATACCTTGGTTCATAGTGTTGCTCAACCTACATGTGGTCGCTTTTGCCTCTGTTTAATTTCATTCCTTGTCAACTAATTCTACACTTTGTACTTACAGAAGTCGTTAATCCTACTTTATCTTTTCTCAACAGCTTAAATCAAGCCATAATGTTTCAGCCTCTCACTTATTCCTGACTTTGTTTTGATTTGTCTCCTACTATGTGCCTGTCTCTTATAGGACATGGTGGAGTGAACCAGCTTGGAGGTGTGTTTGTAAATGGCAGGCCCCTCCCGGATGTAGTGCGACAGCGAATTGTGGAACTCGCCCACCAAGGGGTTCGGCCCTGTGACATCTCACGCCAGCTACGAGTCAGCCATGGTTGCGTCAGCAAGATACTGGGCAGGTAATAAGCACACACACATAAAAAAACTACACTACACTCGTATGGTGGCAATCCTTTAAAGCTCTTTCAAAGTCCAGCAGACTGCGAGGCTGTGTGCCATGGCCAGTTGGTTAAGGTGTTCAAAAATGTCAGCCTCCTAGTTTGACACAATTATCTACTTCCAACATCATCCTTAATGCATAACGGAAACCTTTGAAGTGCATTTGCAGTATGAAATTGTCCATCCAGAAACATTTTGCTTTGCACATCTGGTTCATTTTTGGATCACCCTGGTTAGTTTTTTTTTTGTCACCAAGGAAAATAAACACACATGCTGGTCAAGTGTTGGATAAACTTGTCAAACTGTAGTGTCTGTAAGGTCACATTGACTCATTAGGAGTCTTAGAATGCACAAGCTGCATTTTCCTGATTTCCCTCTCTGTATTTCTCTATATTTCCTTTTTTTTTTAACACCAACAAACATCTTTTGTCTTTTCACCTTCCTCTTCCCTCTCTGTATCCTGTATTTCTCGTCCGACCCCTTTCAATATTTCTGTCTCTCTCATCACATCCTTCTTACTCTCTGTCTGTCTGTCTCTCTCTCTCTCTCTGTCTTTTCAAAGCTAAATTCGAGAGTAAATCCCTGTTCGTTCCGCCCCCCAGAGAAGAAAGGGGGACAAAAGGGAAAAGATTCATCACTTTTTGGAATTAGCATCAAAATGAAAGTGGCACCATATTTCTGCACCCAAAAGAAAAAAAAAATAATATAAAAAAGACAGAGAGAGAGATGGGGAATGGGAGAAAGACAAGAACAAGGAACACAATCAAACAGGAGAAGACGTGTTAAAGAAGAAGAGTGAGGAAAAGAGAAAAAACGAATGAGAGACAGAGAGACCATTTGTGGGGACGGAGGGGAAGGATTAGCTACAGCGACCCTCAGCTATATCAAAAAATGTGTTGCTCATTGTTCTCCCTTGCCTCTCTTTCTCTCTCTCTCTCTTCATCTCTCTTTCTCTCTCTATCTCTTTCTCTCCCCTGTCCTGGCCGTTCAACTCACTGAAGCGTTACCGTGAGGGGGGAGGAGAGGGGATCGAGGGATGGAAGGAGGGAGGGAGGGTTGTTTTATCCTCTCCTCTCTGTCTCTCTGGTGCCAGCAGAACAAAAACACCAACTCTACCACCCTGTGTGTGTGTATATGCGTGTGTGTGTGTGTGTATGTGTGTGTGAGAGAGAGAGAAGTATGTGTGTGTACTGGCTCATAGTTGTGCGGATATCAATAACCACGCTCGTTTATTCACCAATGATTCAGCTGTGAATAATTTAAATAGTTTTCCATTTGAAAATAGATTGTTTTTTTCTTTAGCTGTGTTTATACTCCAGCTGTGAATAGTGAAAATGCGCAACACTTCCACATATGCGCGTGCACACACACAGACACACACAGACACACACCACACCACAACACACACACACACACAGACACACGCACACACACATACAGACACACGCACACACACACACAGACACACACACAGACAGACGAGGAAACGCACATTTACAGAAACACACATCTTCACGGAAGGGATTACTCTACCGTACAGCGGTGGAGAGTGAGAGAGAGACAGAGGGAGAGAGAAAGAGAGAGAGAGCAGCAGGTTTAAGACTGACTGACAGCTTGCATCCACACACAGCATCCCCCCTTTTCTGCAAGCTGTGTAGCGCATTTGCTGTCCTCCCACCCCCTGCCCCCATGCCCCTTCTGCATGCAAATACATTCATGAAATAGCCATGGTGGACACGAAACGCCTGAATCCTTATGTGTGTGTTTGTGTGTGTGTGTGTGTATCAGTGTCAACCCTCGTCTTACCTCTGTGTCACAATGTGAAACTGCTAAAGGAAACAACAGCAATTTGTATGACTGGTCAGAGAAATACTTTTCAGCAGGTGTTTTACTATTTAGCTGATGTTGGTATCTGTGACAGTTGGTATTCTGATGGCTGCAACATGATCAACCAACTAGTAGTAATGTTAACCAGGTAAGTCCTAATGAGGCTGAAGACCACTTTTGTAGCGGTGACCTAGCTAAACAGCAGCATAAAAACAAACAACAAAACAAAAAAGGCAAATATAAGGGAGCGGTTTACAGCAAGGTTATTAGTTTCCTTAATCAATTCGAGTCATTAGAGCAGAAAACATAGAGGCTTTCTCTCCTATTGCTATACAAGTATACTGGCAAGAAATTAAGGACAATAAATATGTGTCACAGAACAAGGACTGTGGATTTTGTACGATGTAGGATTTGATTTTGTATCATCAGTATGGACAGCAGGAACATTTACAGCCTCCGATAACTATTTTGATGTTACCTTCATTTTTTACCTTTAAAAAAAAAAAAAAAAAGACATAAGACAGGGGGATCATCTTATTCCAAGTGGAGGAGGAGGGCAAGGGACAGGCCAGTGGGACGTGAAATGTTTCTTGAGGAGGTTTGAATTCAAGCCAGAAAGAAGTCCTGACCGCACTGGGAAGGTCATTCCTCCACTGGAGAGCCAGGAGGGGAAAGAGTAGAGACTGAGTGGAACATTCGTCCAAATCGCCATGAGGAGGGGTTTCTCTGGAGTACAGTGTGTAACTGAGCTCAGCAATGAAGCAGAGCTCAATCTAATTAATTTATTGTTTTGATGCCGCCAATAAAAGTTGTCCTGCCAATCATGATGTGATTTCAGCAGTTGTGTATTTTAGATTTAAGATTTAAAGATGGAGGAATCATCAAAGTCCATGATTTTAAAGCAAAAGCATGATAATATTCTGTATTTTTGTTACTCCATCAAAACACCAAAACCAGCCATTACTTTATGCTGCTGACACGTGTATAGTCATAGTCCATCAATAAGCCATCCAGCTGCATGGGGTGTTATATTACTTCACTGCATTGAACGTGGCATTTGCAGTTTTTTTTAGAGATTCCACAAACAGTAAAGAGTCATCAGTTCACCAAATCTGTTGAAAATAGTCCCCAACAAATGGACTTTTTACACCTGTTTGAGAAACATTTGTTCAAGAAATTACTCAGCTTTTTTTAAAAAAAGATTAAACTATTCGCGAGTCATTTTTAGGAAATACGTCTTCAGCAGGATTAAAATGGGCTTGATGCTGAGTGCCGCAGACAGGGGAAGAAAATGTTAAAAGACAAATTAACACATTGTTGGTTTTGATCTTTTCATTGGATTTGTTGACAATAAGGAAATAATAAAAGAATGCCATCACTCCTTTGAAAACAAAGAAATCAGTATCAGTGAATGGTGTCAGAATAAACACAGATGCCTGATCAGCGATCAGGACACAGTTACGAATTATAAAGAAAGATGAAAGAAGATATTGTTGCATAATTTATTTATTTTTACTTTTAATTTTCAGAATTCAATTTCAAGATAACATAGTACATTTAAGCAAAACACCCCGTGGGACTGGAAGCGACACACACACACACACACACACACACACACACACACACACACACACACACTGATAACAGAGCACAGGCATGGATTTTGAGATTGAACCTTATAACAGCATCTGTTCAACACTCCTTCTACTATCATTGTACAACCTTCTTGTGTTGCTGCTTATTGCCAACGAAAACCTCCTCTATGCTCTGATTGGCAGGTACTATGAAACGGGCAGTATCCGCCCAGGGGTAATCGGGGGATCCAAACCAAAGGTTGCTACACCCAAAGTGGTCGACAAGATTGCCGATTACAAACGCCAAAACCCCACCATGTTTGCCTGGGAGATCCGGGACAGGCTCCTGGCTGAGAGAGTGTGTGACAACGACAGCGTCCCCAGTGTCAGCTCCATCAACAGGTATTACAGTCTGTGTGTAATCTGTGTGTGTGTGAGTGAGTGAGTATCAACTTATAGCAACAGGTACTGAGTGTAGGTAGACCACAAGGCACTATACTACTGTGTTTTATGTATGTATGTGTGTGTGTATGTGTGTGTGTGTGTGTGTGTGTGTGTATGTGTGTGTGTGTGTGTGTCTGGGAGTGGAAAAGAGAATAGCAAAGAGGCCCCAGTCTCCATATGTATGAAGTGGCTGCAGCTCAGTGGTTCAACACGATGGTACAATGACAACCTTTTCCCCTGAGCATAGAGGCAGAGAGAGGGAGGGATAGTAAAATAAGAGAGAGAAGGAGTGAGCAAAAGAGGCAGACAAAAGGGAGGGAAGGTGTGCGAGAGTAGGGGAAGAAAAAAGACACAAAAGGAAAGGAAAGAAAGGGGAAAGGAAGGAAAGGAAAGGGAAGAAGAGGACACGAGAGAAGAGAGGAAAGGGGAGGAAAGGAAAAGAAAGGAAAGGAAAGAGGAAGAAAAGGCTTGCATGAGCAGCCAAGCAGGAAGTGTGAGGCCCCTCTGCCATGTCAGCCTGCCTCAGCCACTTCTCTCACACACACACACACACACACACACACACACACACACACACACACACACACACACACACACACACACACACACACACACACACACACACACACACACACACACACACACACACACACACACAGTTTCGCTCCCACGATGGTCATGTTCTCTCCGTCACTCAGAATCCTCTTTCTCTCTCTCTCTCACACACACACTCAAAACCACTTCACATACACTAATATCTCTTCTCTTCTCCTGCAGGATCATTCGGACTAAGGTTCAGCAGCCCGGCCAAACGGGCTCAGTGTCGGCTCACAACTTAGGTAGGTCGCTGCCATAAAAATCCTGCTTATAACTGTCAAAGCAAAATTTTATAAGAGAGCCGTTTTTATGGGAATCTCACAGGAGAAGAGCCCGACTGTGGGCTGTATGTGGAACAACGAAACATATTGAAATTCTGGACGGCAAACCTACATGGACACAGTGTGAAATATGTTCCAGTCAGTTCATCACTTGAATGCTTTATTGACGATGCCTTCAGATGGAGAGTCCATAATTAAAATTTGTTATTTTTTTTCTAATAAGTGCATTTAGATTTCTAACCAGGTTTATGTGATGGTTGGGGTTTATAACATTTTTACCCTGACAGGAAAAGGAGAGTGAGGGATGATAACATGTAACAAAGGAGTCCAGTGAGACTCAAAAGACGTCCTGAGGAAACCCGGATGAGTTTTCAGCAGGACAGTACTACAATGTGTTGCAACCAAGCACAGGTGTACTTTATAACAAAGAAATGCAACAATGCAGCCAGTGGAGGATACAATATTACAAAGAACATAAAGAAAGTTGTTGGAGCACGCAACACCAAAGCATATGAACCTGAACATAAATGTTTAGATTCACAAAAAAACAAGTCATCCAGGCTAGACGACATTTAAGTTCTAAGATAATTGATCCACAGAAATTAAATGATTTCCTACAAAATGTGGACCTGAACCAATTCCATTCCCAAGAAAAAAAAGCGTATTTATACAATTACTATAAGCACTTAAATGTCAAGCTATTTGAAATCGTATCTCTGCTGTCTTTCTAAAGATGTGCTTTTTGGGGTATTTTTGCCTCTATTGAACATCTGATAGTAGAGAAATAGACGGGAAACAAGAGAGAGAGAGAGAGGGGGGGGTGGGGGGGGGGGGGGGGGGGGGTGAGAGAGAGAGAGAGAGAGAGAGAGAGAGAGAGAGAGAGAGAGAGAGAGAGAGGAGAGAGAGAGAGAGAGAGAGAGAGAGAGAGAGAGAGAGAGAGAGAGAGAGAGGGGCACGATATGCAACAAGGATCCCCAGCCGGAGTCAAACCAAGGACGCTGCGGTTATGTGATATGCATTGTAACCATTCGGCTATAAAGGCACTCTGAGTTTGGTTCTTTTTAAAAGAATATTTTTGTCTGTATTTGAGAGTTGGGTAGCCTGACTAAAGAGAGAGGGGACATAGCAGTTACGTTGTATGTGTCTTAAAACGAGTAGTATTTATGTTCACAAACTCTAGATCACAGCTAGGATGGATTCTCATCATGTGTGTGGTTATTTGGTAAATTGTAAATTTGTTTGCGAGTATGCACCGCTATAGCACATTATCAACTGAAATTATAAGGGCTTCAGAGCTGCCAAGATTTACATGCATTAAATTACCACAAACAGGGACTCGCAGGTCATTTCTTCCCCTTGGCGGGTTAAATCAGCCATTTTTTCTTTTGCCAATTTTGGACATTTGAGTAAATAAGTAATTAAGGTGGTGTTACAAGTGATTCTGTCATTAGAGTGAAATTACTATCCTTGCTCATAAAGTGATGTTGTGTGATGACATCATTATGGAAGACAAAAAAATCTTAATAGCCCTCAAATTTCTCATCTAAGAACTGAAGACTCTTATGTCCATTCTCAAGAAATCCTAGAAAGGAAGGTCATCATTATTCTGCTCATTAAAGTGACGATAGAAACCGAATAAACTCACCTTTGTTTAGATTAACAAGGGTTGGATGTTCATTTGTAGTTTATAATCATGATACAGACTGAAGCAATATATCTATTACAGCTATGTCTGCAACATTATTTCCTTTCATTCGATGAATATCTCAGACTACAAGTAAAAATGAGTCCCCCCCCCTTTCTCTCTCTCTATCTCTCTATCTCTCTCTCTCCCCCTCTCTCCCTCTCTTCATAATCACACATTGTCTATTAATCTAAATTAATTTCACACACACTGCTCCCTGACTCCTGCCTTGTATATGTATATATATACACACACACACACACACACACACACACACACACACACACACGCACACTTACAGATTACACAGATAAATGGGTCCCACTCCCAGGCGGAAAATTGAACATTTGGATTTGCAGAATAAAAGCGTTACGTTCTGATAAAAAAAAAAAGAGTGAAAAGAAAGAGAAAGGAAAATCAGATAATTGAAGTGCTAAATCAAGTGATGGGAAAAGGAGGGATATGCATTCATTATATTCTCCCTGTCGTTAGAGGAGTAACGGCTGGAAGGGACCTTGATCCTCTGGTTTGTCATTCTTTTTTTTTTTTTTTATTCCCTTTTCGGTCTTGTCTTTCTGTGTTTGGGGGGTCTGCTGGGAGAGAGGATTAGGATGTCTGTCTCCACACCTTTCTGTCCCTCCTGGGATGCCATACTGTCACTCAGTCCTGCGTCCGCTTACAGGGGCACAGATAAGGGACAAAGGAGTGAGTGACTGTATGTTTCGGTGTGTGTGTGTCTGTGTGTATGTCAGGAGGTTATGAAATGTGTGTGTGTGTTTGTCACTGAAGCGATGACAAGTATGTCGCTGTGTTGCCCAGCGAGGAACTTGTCTCCTCCAGGGGGAAGATTAGAGGGAGAGACAACTAGGAGCACAACACTGACTCCTGTCCTTTGTGCCTTTTTTTTTTGCTTCAATTTAGTGTGTAGCTGGGTAAAGTTTCCAGAGATCAAAGTGCATCTACGTTGAGTTTAGAAAGAGAAAAATGGGATTTTAACTGCGAAAAAAATGTTTTGGTTGTCACAAATAACCGAATGAAGATATGAGATTGTTGCTTTGAACAAGTAGTAGTATTGGACATATACAATTTTATTTATTGATCAGATTTCATTGTATGTAATCACATGGCTCAGCATTACAGTAATTTAACTAAGATGATACTATTATTATAGGAGTAGTGCCCCACCCCCCCTTTGTTGAAAATCCAGCTGTAAACCGTTAAAATAAAAGTTGGCACAGTTTAGTGGATCTGCGATACTGAAATTTACAGCAACACTCTATATTAGCTTTGATGGGAGCTTTATATTTTATTTTGACAAAAGAAAGAAAATGTTAATAAACAGTATATTGGTAATAGGAATCCCTCAAGTTGCAGATGATTACATACCCCTCACATCACAATGTCATGTGATCTGTCCACAGCGACATCTGTGGCTGCCACACAGGTCTCAGCGGTGACCAGCGACTCGGCCGGCTCCTCGTACTCCATCAGTGGCATTCTGGGTATCAGCTCAGCTGCTGACGTGGGGAAGAGGAAGAGGGACGAAGGTGAGCAAAAGAATATGTGTGTGTGCATGCCTGTCCTTCTGTTCTGGCAAATGCATGTATTCTTCAGTGCAATACTGGCATTCCTACATGTACTACACACACACACACACACACACACACACACACACACACACAACATACAGTATATAAACATATTATACTATGATGGACAGCCTCCCTTCCTTTCCCGCATGGAAAGCCCAGATGGAAAGAACTTAGCACGTGAGGATCAATGACAGATGTGTGTGTGTGTGTGTGTGTGTACGCATGTGTGCAGTCTGGGAGTTGTAAACCAAACATCTTCATTCAGAAACCCCTATTTGTTTACTGAGAGAGCTTCACAGGAGAGCTACCTGAGAAGCCAGTTTATGCATGCACTATTGATCATATACGCTGTCATACTGGATCAATGTTGTATGCATGTTAATAGAGGTGTGTGTGTGTGTGTGTGTGTGTATGTGTGTGTGTATGTGTGTGTGTACACGCAGGTGCTCTCACATGTATTGTACATGTATGTATAAGTTTGGGTATGTGAATGAAAATGTGTGTGCCTGTGTGTGTGTGTGTCTGTGTGTGTGTTTGTGCATGTTTATGAGTGTATATGTGGCAGTGTCAATGGCATTAAAAAGCCATCATGCAGACAGTCTCCTACGGTAAATGAGACAGGACCAGATGTCGGAGCGAGGGGGGGTGACAGAACGCCACTGGGGGCTCTTTCTCTCCCTCTCTTTCTCGCGCTCTATCTCCCACCTACCAACACACACACACACAGTTACACACATATACAGATATGGGGCCCTTTTCCCACTGCTGATGAATTTCCAAAAGATTCCAGCAGAATCCAGGATGAATCCCCTGTGTACCTCCTAAGTTCTGATGTGCTCGGATACGGCTCACTTACCCATCAGCAGAGCACAAAGACTTTAGACCCCCCCCCCCACCACCACACACATACACACACACACACTTACAGGGCACAGGTGAAAACTATGTTTTTCTTGGATAGCTGAAGATTCAAATTGTACTGTGCTTTATGAACTGTGCAGTATCCAGTCACCCAGCACACCCGGCCACCCAGCCCCGTACCCAAAACCAGATGACACAAAAGTTATTATGAGTTTTTAATTTTAAACATCGATGTGATCACTTCCCACTGTTACCAATATCAATCATTGTCATCACTACTCAAAACGCCATGTTTAACTCAGAGCTACAACAGCCCTTTTCACGTTATTGGATTAAAAGCAATAACATAACAATAATATATAGATTGAGGTGCTACAGTTCAAATCACTCATTGGGAAACTATAATAGTACAGCCATTGTTGTTAATGTTACTCATATTCATATTATATTAGCAACACCCGTGCTGTTCTTGTTACGACAAGTCAAAATATCTGTAGAATAAAAGCTCTGTTGTGGGTTTACTTTTGTTATAAACCATATTTTTCTGACATGAATAATAAGAAATATATGTGCTCTTTTGTCTGTGGCAAAGCCTCTGTGGTCAGATCTGTAGAGAGAAGTATGAGCTCTGTAATCTAATTAGCAGCATTATTGTTTCACTTTGTTCTTTATGTGCATGACGCTCTACACCATGTGCTACATGTGTGGTCTGTCTGTTGCTCAACCACGACTGGACCCAGTGTTTCATAATCCAAATCGAAAAACACTGTATCACTTCACGTTTCACTGAAGCAGCCAGAAACCGTAATTTGAACGTTGTGTTTCTGCACATCACGTTTGCTTGGTGTGTTTTATCTGCAGTGTTTCTGTAGCAGAGATCTGCGCGGTTGGCTCTGTGGTCTAATTAACAGCATTGCTAATCACAGCTTCCATTAGAGCAGCCCCCGCTGGATAATGACACACATACACACAGCAAGGGGTGACAGGAGGAACAGCATGCACTGACATGGACAGACACAGACAAACACATATGCAAACACACAATAATGCAAACCTCTTCACACCCATATGCTTGTCTGTACAGGCATTTGTACACACACAGATGGAAACAGAAATATACACACAATCACAAGGCCAACAATCACACAGCCGCCTCTTGTTAATGTATGTCTTTGTGCACATGTGACTATGTTACAATGTTACACGATGAGACAGTAATAGTGAACCCCAGTGTCCTACACATACTGCAGTACATCAATGTGTGAGGCAAAAGCATTTAACAGATATGTAAATCATGTGTTTATTTCCCTGAAACTAATTTCAAAGAAAAAGGCACTCCAGTCATAAAAAACGCATTTAAAAAAATAAAAAAGATTTAGTGAAGTTTTAGTGACATGCTTTGGTGTGAGGCCATGTGTCATCAAAATGTTCAAGAAATAAGGTGATTTGCTTTTGTTCATCGTTGGGGTGCCGCCACATTTCAGTTCTTGTAGACAAATTTTGCAGTAGACATTTTGACATGTCATAGTAAGAAAGGACAGGTGCAATTAATAACATTAATGATGCTGAATCCTGTTTAGTTTTGCCAGTTCCATGACTCCAGTGTAGCAGATTCACTGAACCATATTTAATGCTATTAGTTCCAC